>NC_051178.1:172215698-172334408 GCF_013339695.2 Rhipicephalus sanguineus | reverse complement strand
CTTGGCTGGTGACACAGTTATTGTGAATTTCATGCCGTGTACTGATACGATGCTCGTATGCATTCGCGATCACTGATATATATTTCACCCTGTTCAAGTTGCAGTCAAACATTGAGGCACCACATGCTGTGCACTTCCCTCGCAAGGTGAACTTGAACTAGTGAGATTGCGCCGTTGATAACTTCGCCGGCATGGATAGTTCGGTGAGGCGATTCTGAAGCTCACCGATCGTAAGGCTAACATGCAAGCTCAGCTTCGAAGAATCACGCATCATCCACATGATGTAGCCGGAATGTACGGAAGAGAAGCGTAATGCCGTCCTATTGTATAACCGCGCCCTTGGCACGCTTCAAGGGCGGTTCTCATGTGAAACGCATAAAACACATTTTCTACTGAGTGTACTAAGCGTCTATATCATGTAGCTCCCTCCCAGGAAACGTTGCTGTAGTGAGGCGTCTTCCCACACGTTTTTGTGAGCGATCATAATATATATATATATATATATATACTATCTATCTATATCTATATTATAGATATTATATATATATATATATATATATATATCTATATATATATATATATATCCATAGAACAAACGTCAAACTCTTGCACATTTAAGGGCAGGTACTCGATATATACGTCCGCCCGACAATGGCGAAATAAATAAAAGATGCCCACGGAAAAACATGTTGTACAGCTGCGCCGAAAATTGACATTCTCTGCGGGAGGTGCAGGCACATTATTGTGTACGCAACGGCGCTTCTTTGCCGGAAACAGAACAGGCCCGTATAATACTATACATTAGGGCCGGCAAGACGACATCTCGAGCATTCTAGCAGGGCGGCGACGGCGGCGGCGCTCGCCGCAAACGAATAATGATCAATTAAATGTTATTCCACTCAATACACGCGCACGGAGCTTGTGCCAACGCACCGTCACATTGCATCAGGCGCTCGCGTGAAAAGCACGCCCGCGGCTTCCGATGCCACGTGCACAGAACATGAGCTCTCTTCGAAATGCGGAAAAATAGGAGCAAGCTACGAGGCGTAAGAGAAGAAGAAGAAGAATAAAGAAGAGCCAGAGAGGATAAAGCGAAAGGGAGGGTTACATGGCTTCGAGTGGCCGGGTTGCTAAGAGGCCGCGCGTTTCGAAAGTTGCGCTTATCTGCCAATGTAAGCAACGCTTATAGTCTGGAGCCAGGATTTCTTTTTCGTTTCTTGTCTATCCAATGGTCTTCCTCCTTTCTTTCTTCCTCTTTGGCATCTGACTCTGTTGTCCGTTAATCTGTGTAGTGCTATGATAGAGCAAAGTTGTAATATGTATCTACGCACTGTTCTCTATATTCTCGGAAGTCAAGGGGTCGCAGAGCGATAAAGGAGAGGTAGCTATCTGTAGACTTCCCAGAACTGGCGCGCTCGCGCGTCCGGCCTCTTCTAGTACTCATATCGCGTTATCAGCGCCAGACAGGAAAGGAGGTTGCGGGTGAGGGATTTGGATGAAGAAGAAGGGAGTGGATGGAGGTGGGTTTCTATAGGGCACGCCGTGTCTTGTGGTCCGACGCGTGCCGTGCGCGTGCTTTATGGTTCACCTTGCGGCCAATTGCCGCGCGTTGCGATATACGTCGGCAGCGGTTACACGAAAGCCTTGCAGCGGATCGACTGACCGACCGACCGACCGACCGACCAACCGCTCTTCCAGGCAATGTCGGATGATGAACTGCCGCCGCGTCTTGTAAATACTCGGACAACGGATATCGATCTTTTGCAAAACATCTGCGGACTGACGCACCACTGACCTGGTACTGACGCGAAGGATGACCTCAACTATATACGGATAACTTCGAGCTAATACATCAAGCCGCACACAGACACACACGCAGACAAAAAATGAAAAGCGAGAAAGAACAACTGGAGCCGCTTGTCCCCGAAAAAAAAGCAGCCTCTTCACATTGAGCATCCAGCTACTCGGCCTACACTTCGTTTTCGACTACGTCTCATTCTCAGAGCAAACAACAGGCAGTCGCATTAGAACGTGGACTCAGCGTGATGGGTGGTCCTTGTCCTTATGTGTCTTACGAATAAACCTGAAACACCGAGAATACGTTTTATTGGGGCGACTGTACCTGCAGTCTTTTTAGTTCTTAAACACGGTTATATTGCTCGTCCTCAGTCTGCAGAAGATGGCCAGAGAGAGAGGGAGGAGGTGGTTCTTTGTTCAGTCTTAATTTCCGCATTAAGCTTATCGATTGGCCAAGATTGAGCGAGGAACTGTTACAGCGTCTTTCATCGGACTAGACGTTGAAGGAGTTAACGTAAGCGCCATTATACATGGTATGCTCATGTTGCGCAAATTGGAACTCTTAGAATTCTGCACTTCTAAACAAAGGGATATCACGAGAGACGAGCTGGCGAGAAGTACGACTCGCATGCTTTAAAATAAGTAAAAAAGCCGAAACACTGTAATGATCTATTCGGCCCTTGCGCATCATTTTGTCTGTCTCTCTACCTCTCTTTATTAGGCGAAGTATTCGCGCCAGCTAAACTGCCAGCAACGTTGCACTACTTATGATGGCAGCGCGTTGTATGCTTCCTCTGAGATTAGGGGCGAAGCACCTTAGGGTCTCAGCTTGTAGGAGTGTCACGTAGTCGTCGCGTCGGCGTGTCATGTCGTAGTCACGGTCCGCCTAAAGGGCATTCGCCACAAAAATTGGGTAAATCCCATATTCGCCACCGTCCACACTATGCATATTATGAGTTACAGTTCGTCCATTAGTGGGCTTAGCAGCGGTGTCCGAATCCCCGAAAAAATTTATCAAGGCGCTCAAGTTTTTCATCTAAAATAAGAGACACAAACGTGGATCTCTACGGTAAAGTCATCTATTGAAACACCACTTCTGAAACATATCTGCAAAGTGGCGGTGCTTTACTTGCCACCGGTCCACTAAAAATGAAGAAGGCAACAGTTAGCCCAACAAATAGCCGACGACGTTAGCGAAGCTGAAACACCTTCCCTACATGCCCTACGTAGCTGTTTCTTGTTTTGGTTTGTTTGTTTTGTTTTGTTTGTTTGTTTGTTGTTTGTTTGTTCGTTGTTTGTTTGTTTGTTGTTTGTTTGTTTGTTTTGTTTGTGTTGTTTGTTTGTTTGTTTGTTGTTTTGTTTGTACGTTGTTGTGTTTGTTTTGTTTTGTTTGTTTGTTGTTGTTTGTGTTTGTTTGTTTGTTTGTTTGTGTTTGTTTGTTTGTTTGTTGTTTGTTTTCGTTCGTTCTTTTGTTTGTATGTTTGTTTGTTGTTTGCCCTAAGGAGACTGGCTCATACCCACGAGGGGGATTTGGCCACACTGACAATTATATAGGGCAATGTGAACCTATGAAACTTCAAAAGAAAAATAAGCACGAAACGAGATGTAATAAAAAAGGAAAAAGCTAAGAAGTTAACAAAGCCAACAGGAACGATGAAAAAAAAATATCTAATAAATAAAAAGGAAAAAAAAGTTGGTTTCCGTGGTCGGATCACTAGCAGCGTACTCTTCCTGTGCTTGAATGAACTTGTGTAGCGCAGTTATAATAGCACTGCGGCTGCCCCAAACTGATTCGCTCAAACGACAACATGCTGAAGTAGTAAATTGTAATCCCTGCCTACCAGTCGCAATTTCCGAAACATTCTATGGAGTGAGGCGAAACGGCGGGCATGATAGAAAAAATTGATCTATTGTTTCTGGTTCATTGCAAACTGCACAGATATTTGTTGAGGAAAAGCCAGATTTATGCAAGTAATAATTTAACCGGGGAACTCTACAGCGAAAGCTTGTGAGAGTCACCTCGCATTGACGTGAAAGACATTTGGTGGCATTCCATGGGAACTGTAAGTGCCGGTAATCCTCTGATTGTATGAGAGCTGTTTCGTGTTTTTTAAGTATAACAGTCGTTTGAATCTCTCTCCGGTAATGAAAGAAAAAAGGGGTACGACATTTAACACTGGACCATCTAAAGACGCCGTGCCGAGTGCGTCAGTTGCTTCATTTAGAGAGATTCCAACATGCCCGGGGAACCATTACTAACCGAACCCGATCTGGTAATGATACAAGGCTAGAAAATATTCTAAGGAGCTGTGATGTTTTGCGGACGACAATGCATAAACAAACCGATAAGGCTCTGTTATAACATAACTTTCGATTTTTGAGAATTTAGTTTTCTAAAGCCAATGTGATTGCCATAAATTCGGCAAGAATTATTGGGGTGAAGTCGGTAGTTGAGAGCAAAAGACCAATTGAGTGCTGGGAGAAAATCCCACGCCGGCCTTTTGAAGATTTTGCGTTGCGTCCGTAGAAATACAAGGTGAGCAGGAATTGCCCGAGGTGATCTTGAAGCAGACCTTCTAGAATACGCTTTGGAAGCAAATTTAGTATTTAACTGAAACCGGGCATGTAGGGAAGAAGATTAACTTTGATTTCTTCTTATCTTTCTCCTTTCACCCTGGGCCACACTTTATATCTCAAAAGGCAACGCGATAGCACCTTTTCAAACTCTGTGATAATATACGAGAAGTAGAGTTCCCGTCCGTGTCGTTGCGTTCTTTTGTCCTCACTTTCTTCGCCATTATATTAACACCGCAGTACGATAGTTTTCTGGTGGCTATACACGCAGCAATGAATTGTCGTGTCACGTTGACGTTGATGTTGAAATATATTTATTTTAACAATTACCACCCTCTTTTAATATTGTCATCAAGACTGAAGGTAGTGCAGATGTAGACCTGAAACTTAGGCACTGAGAAGAAGAAAGTAAACTTTATTGCCGAATCAATAAAGTTCTAGTCCGGCCATCTTTTAGTGGGCCTGGGCACCCATCTCGATCGCGGTTCCGAGACCTTGTCTCGAAGCGGCTTCCTCGGCACGCTGAACGGCCCAGAGTTGTCCTCTCAGGTTCGCTGAGCAGTGTGGTCCTCCTGCGCGAGCGGAGGCTAGCGGTAGAAAGGCGGATGAATAGGCACTGCTAGATTGTCTATTAGGCCCTGACACTTCCACAAACATGTGACTAAGCGTGGCAACTCGCCACACAATGTGCATCTGTTTGTAGTGTAAAGATCGACAGGCGTGCATGTGTCTGGGGTTTTGTGTAATCTGTTGCAATTGTCTGCAGTGTACGCTGGGCACCCCGACGAAGCGGCTCACCGCGTGCTCGAGGCCTCACTCGCGGAGCATCATCGGAGGACGAAGAGCCCCCGCGGGGTACTGCAAACAACTGGGCGTGGGAGGATCGTACGACCAGGTTCACAATCTCACGACACACTACCAGATACAGAGACGCGTATAACCATTGCCTCACGCTAGGCAATGAGGACATTCTCGATTTACAGGAGTAAGCGCCCAACAGCGTATCATGTATCGCCGCTTCCCATGGTGGAGTATAGTGTCAAGAGTCGCAACCACTTCCTGTGAACACGGATGGTCCTGAAGTGAGTGGCCTGTGCGAAAACCGGACAGAGTCGCTCATTATAGATGTTCAGTGTCGGCGCCCGAAGGCAGCGTGCATGTTGTTCTGCCACCCGACTGGCGCATGGCGGACTACTGGGCAAGCCTGACGTACAAACGTGCCTAGAACGTGTCTAGAACGGACCGCACGAGCGACGTCTACCGATAGATAACACGTGGTTTTAAAAAGACCAAACCTTGAGCATGCGTGGCCGTCAGTGATGAATGGACAAGTGTGAGCTTTCTGAAGAAACAGCAGAAGAATAGACGGAAAGACAGGAGGCTAGGACAGTTCTCAGATCGGCTGGCTACCGCCGCCGTGCTTGCGTGGTTCCAGCGTTTAGACAAGTGTGTTGAGCTCTGTCGTATTCTACTATAACTGTGGAGGCACAACCCTACTGATGACGAAAGAAAGAAGAAAAAGAAAGAAAGAAGAAAGAAAGAAGAAAGAAAGAAAGAAAGAAAAGAAAGAAAGAAGAAAGAAAGAAAGAAAGAAAGAAAGAAAGAAAGAAAGAAAGAAAGAAAGAAAGAAAGAAAGAAAGAAAGAAAGAAAGAAATCTGGGAAGAACGGAGAGAAAGTGGAGAGACATAGCAAAATAATATACGAGGAGAGAGAGAGAGGGAGAATTCTATTTTTGTGTGCAAGTCGAGACCAGCGTCCTTGACACGATCTAGAAAACCGCAGCGCTCGAACTTGAGATAGATTAGAGGGACAAGCGATATACACGCTTTCCGTGAAACTCGTACGAGTGCTAGCTTGCAGAGGAGCAAGCGGGATTTACGCTTATACAGCCCTGATTGATAAGCGACCTGTCCCGGCGCAGATGCGCCGATCGCACGAGCCCGTTTTCAACCAAAAGCACAAAAACTTTGTATGTATGCATAGATAAGATAAAGAAAAAAAAAGAACTGCTTGCCAAAGTGGCTTGAATTGGCACGTGCGCATTACATTGTCGCTATAAAATAGCCGCCACTTGAGTGAGTGTCGATAAGGGCGCTGCCAAGCTGGCAACCAGAATGAATTGAGCAAAATTATCTGGAAATTAGACAGTGTTACATAAGACACGCGGACGCCGCCGCCTTGGGCTATTAAGCGAACGTCTTCTTATTTTTGTATATCGCGACGTGAATTAATAAGGTCATGAAACGTCGAATGCACAAACCCAATCTTTTCCGTGCGTATGCGTCTATATTGTACCGCTCTTCGTTTAGTTGTTCAAAATACAAAACGGCAAGGCTACAGCGCATTATGGTGACACCGAAGCCCATTCGTAAAATAATCCACACGGGTAAGTCTGCATTGGTATGGAAAACCAATGGCTTGTGTCAGCCGGATTTCTTAGAAATTTGCTTCGAACAGGATATGGCGACGTGAACAGCGCGTGAAACGCACAAGGACGAGTAAACGATGATTACAGCGTTAGTCCTCGTCGTTCCCTCGTCCTTGTGTGTTTCACGCTCTGTTAACGTCGCCATGGAATACCAACTAGCCCGGTCTTACACCTTGCTTCGAAGAGGAGCGTGACCAGCACAGACCAGCCTTCGTATACCCACAGTCGTTTGCCAAAAGGTCGCGTGATCGTGGTCTAGTAAAACGGATCGAAGTAACAAAATCAGTGTGAACTAATTAGCTCGAGTGTCAAACAGCTGTGATTCACTCCTCCCAAAGGACCAATTTTTGCGTCATATCCCGCACTGACAAATCCACGAGCTGCTGGAGGAACGGAGAACGTTTTGGCGTGTTGGTTGTTCATCTTTCTTCAGAACCATAACGCAATAAAGAACATGGGACAAGAACTGAGCGCTTGTCCTTGTCTCTTTCTTGTCCCGTGCTGGATGATACTGGAGGCTCACGTACACCTTAAACCAACTTGAACTAAAGTAACGTGGAACAATCTTGGCAGAGAACAGCGCTTTGCGATAGGTGGCGAGACATTGCAGGTTAAACCAGGGGCGTAGCGAAAAATTCTTTTCCGGGGGGGGAGGGGGGGATGGGGGTTCAACCATACTTTATGTGCTTGCGCTTTATGTGCTTTATGTGTGCTTGCGTTTGTATGTGTGCTGCATGCTTGCATGCACTACGTGCAAAATTGAAAATTGGGGGGGGGGGGGGGGGTCGAACCCCCCAACAACCGCGCCCCTTTCCTGGCTACGCCAGTGGCATAAACGGTGTACAGTTTTGCTAGCAGCCCTGACGGCTATGTCCTGGCTCCGTATGAAGGATTTTTGAGTGAGTATTACGTGGGTTCGATTGTTCCCGAATGCCAGAAAAAGAGCCGCACCATACTTAGTGCAACATACCCAGTTAACTAAGTTGCGTTCTAAGATCATTGAAATGTGGCATGCACCTCTTAATTAATACACAGGCGCATGCCTAATTACCAGCGTGAAGAAGGCTCAGTTACGAGCGGTACACACACACGCTCTCTCTCTCTCACTGTCTGACTCAACGCGTCCATGTTGGTCAAACTACTGGCTTCGAACACGTCTCCGTCAGCGCATGCAGAGGCCCCTATCAGCGCGCGAATTACCCAGTGAACCAAGTTGATTTTGAAAGCGTTTAAAGATGCGGCCACAGAGACAAATATTCCTGAAAAGTCCGTTAAGTATCCTTACAATGACCAATCACATTAAAATTGTAGATCCGCGATGCCGATTTCTCACAGTTTCGCACGAACGAAGCTGTAACTGACGTCATACCGACATTTTTGTACCTTCGAATTCAATGCCGTGAATCTCGCGTGTATACATATGCAGCCGAATTAGGTTGTTTTTGTGTATGCTTATATAAACTGAACCGAAACTGGAGCTGAAACTGAAGCGTGTGAGAACGTGCGTAAATAGTTCTGATGTCATGACAGCGTGGTCGCAACTTGACGCCCTTAGCGACGGCTCCCACGGAGGCTGCGGTGCATAACCACGGAGTCAGCTCTCACTGCCACTAGCCTTAAAAGCTGACCGCACAAATGTGTTGTCCAGATGTTTTTATAACATCGTTTCAAAGGGGACATGCCGCTCCGACACACGTTGTGCTGAAAATGCACTTTATAGAGACCACGCCGTCAAAGCCGGCTTTCGCCAGTGCGCAATACCTTCTCAATGCCTGCAAAAAAAACACAAAAAACATCATTGCTAAGTTAAGAGTAAAAAGCGCGATGCACTTACGACAAAAAGAAAGCAACAGAGCAAAGGCGGGAGTTATTGTGGGTTCCATGTCACTGTGGATTACATTTAAATAAAATGGCCGAATGCCTAGCGCGAGCATCACTGGATGGCCCAATAATTTCGGTACTTCCAGTTGTGGAATATCTAACAGCGAACAGATTTATAAAATTAGCAATTTGTACAGATATGATGGAAACAATAACGACATGGGCGGACTATCAGCATTTAAAATTTCCATGGCAACCTCAGTGGAGTGAATCTAGACGATCTGAAGTTATGATAGCCAGATTTCAATGCCGTGTCCCCCATTAAACTTATATTTACACGGAGCTGGTCTGGCGATATCGCCTCTCTGTCATTTCTTTCAAGAAATAAAAACTATTGAACATTATTTTTGTCATGTCGCAGGTATTCAGGTATTCATTACTTAGAAAACGACTTCTAGCTATTCCATTTTGGAAAATATATTTAAGTATAACTGAAGAAATAGTATACTAAGCTTCGGTGCCTCCGTTTAACATTGCCGCAGGGATGTATTCGATGCGGTTTGTACTTTTATTCAAACTAAAAAACGTATCCCATTTTAATCTCTATACTTCAATAAATATTCTAACAGTTGTTGAGGTTTTTATTTGACGACAGTCGGCGACGATGCGCAATGGCGACAGTCAAGGCAAAACGCAGACTCACAGCGCGAGCGGGAAGAGCCAAAGAGGACGACCCACTAGAAGGCTATAGAGAGCGCAACCCATTACTCATCTTCAAGGCTTCGCTACAATTACCCCGGGTACGAAAAGGGAGCCGCCCGGCGACCTAACAGCTTGTCATTATGAGCGGGTCATAGTAGGCCTTGAGGCGCTCCACGTTGACAATGTCGCGCCCTCGACGGCGCACGTCCGAAGATGGTTCGATGGGTTCGATCAGGTAGTTGACCGGGGATGTGCGCTCGACGACACGGTAGGGGCCTTCGTATTTCGGCAGTAGTATTGAAGAGAGGCCATTTGCAGTGGCAGGGACCGAGAGCCATACGAGCGCTCCAGGGACGAACATGGGCTCAGAAGTGGTGGTGCCACCGCGAATGCTCTTCTGCAGCTCTTGTTCATGCGTTGTAAAGGTATTGGCAAGCTCGCGACACTCTTCCGCAAGCCTGGCTGTGTCAGAAATAGGCGCACACTCAGATGAATCCGGTTTGTATGGGAGTATCGTGTCGATGGTGTGCGACGGGTGCCTTCCGTACAATAAGAAGAAGGCTGAAAAACCAGTTGTGCTTTGAGGGGCGGTATTATAGGTGTAGGTGACGAAGGGCAGAATGGCATCCCAATTTGTGTGATCGGCGGCGACAGCATGACGCCGAGCGTGCGGTTAAAAGTTCGGTTAGGCCATTCGTCTGCGGGTGGTGAGCAATAGTTTTGCGGTGAAGAGCATGGCACTCTTTGAGAATGGCTTCGACCTCCACCAATTTGTTGAGGCGTTTATTTGACGGCAGTCGGCGACGATGCGCAATGGCGATAGTTAAGGCAAAACACAGACTCACAGCGCGAGCGGGAAGAGCCAAAGAGGACGACCCACTAGAAGGCTATAGAGAGCGCAACCCATTACTCATCTCCCAGGCTTCGCTACACAGTAATTAAAAAATGTGTTGAAACCTAACAGCCTAAATCGAAATCAATTCCAAATTGTTCTGGCCAGTGGAATACAGCTGTCTGGTCTGCTCGAAATTGCACAATTTTTTAATATATTGGCTGTCATTTCCTTTTTTTCAATGTTTTTTCATTTAGTTTTTTTTTGTTTATTAGTACGCATTCTTGAATTTATCAGCGACAAGTTGCGATACGCAGTCTTGGCTAATCCCCCAGAGTGGGTATGTGCCATAATTTTGAGTAAACGAACAAACAAAGGCGGCGCCGCGCGCGGTTTCTCGAGCCACAGAAGAAGAAAGCTCCGCCGCTGTCAGCCAGAGGCACTCCGCGATGTCCCTGAGCGCCGACTTCGAACACGGCTCAGAATATGTGGAGGTTATTAGCGGGGACCACGGCGTCCCGTACTCCCTGAGGTCGATCCAGCTGCCGGGTTCGACGTCACCTCCGGAGCCCAAATGCACGACTGTCCAGACACGGTCGCGGTCGCAGATCCTGGTGGCTCACTCGCCCAGCCGGCTCCCGTACTTTGCCGTATGCAGCGTGGGCCTCCTCATGGTAGTAGTGGGTGTGGCTGTCACCACGTACAAGCTGCACATGGGCGGGGCCATCATGGTCATGTTCAACCATTCCATGGAGCTCCTGCGACGTGGTGGCAACGGGTCGGTAAACGGCGGTGGCGGCGACGACATCGGCATCCTGGCCGGAGCAGACGGCCAATACCACCTAGCCAAGCACGAGCGGAAGAACCTCGTGCAGTCCAGCTGTAAGTCTGACGTGTGCATATGGGCCGAGAACTACCTGCGGGGCAGGCTCAACTCAAGCGTCAGCCCTTGCACGGACTTCTACGCGCACGTCTGCTCCCGGCATTGGACGGCGCGAGACCTGGACGTTCAGTCCAGGGCGTACAGGGAGAGGGCGTCCGGCTTGATGATGATGGATATTGAGAGATTCTTCCGAGACTACCTGAAGGAGAACGAAGAACGCTACCACAAGTATCCAGGCGTGTTCCTGCATCAGGCCATCTCGCTGCTGCCCAAGTGCGAGTCCCAGGAGAAGAACGACCAGAACTTTACGTCGCTGCGAACTCTCCTGGAGGAGTACAACCTGGCCGGCTGGCCCTACAAAAAGGCTCCTCGCGGTGCCAACGTTGTGACCATCTCAGCGTTCGTGGACCGTGATTTGGGCGTCTTCCCGTTCTCTAGGGTGTTCCTGCGGAAGCCGTTCGAAGATGATCGCGGATACACGGTACACATCGATGCACCAAGCTTGACGCTCAAGAGGTACAACCTGGCATATCTCGACGAATCGCCCGAAAATTTCACTCATAAGGTGGTCATCGCGTTGTCACTCTTAGAAAAGAAGCAAGACGTGACCGACCAAGCTGAGGCCATCGCTCTTCTCGAGAAGAAGCTCCACAGTATTATGGCCGCACCGCACTTCATTGAATTCCAGGACCGCATCAAGCGCGTGGGCCAGCTTGACCGTGAAGGAAAGTGGGTCTGGAAAGAGTATCTCACGATACTCTTCCAGGATATCGAAACGTTCGACAACGATAAACCGGTGGCTCTCATGAATCAGGACTACATCAGCAAGTTGCCCGCCGTTCTCAACGAGACGGACACCGTGACTCTTCTAAACTACGTGGGCTATCGCATCGTAGTGCATATGTCCCCGCTGCTCGCCAAGACTGCCAGCCCTCTGTTGCGTTTGAGTCACGATAACTACCTGGAGTTTGTACCGGACCGGCGTCAGGCCTGCATGCACCTGCTAGAACGACTCTACAAGCACGGCATGCGCTTCTTCGGTCGCATGACATTCAGCAAGAACAACTCGACGCTCCTTCTCAAGCACTACGACTACAGTATGTCGGGCTTGGAGGTACAGCTCAAAAGCAGTATGACGGACCGTCTCCTCTCGTCGTCCTCATGGCTGGACCGCTCGGCGATCGGCATTGGCGTCGACAAGATCGAGAACATGCGCTTCATGTTCCTGGCCAGCGCGGACGACATCAACACGATTGCCGGCTACTACAATTTCAACGCACAGCCTTTCGACCCGAGTCACTTGCTCGAAAGCTTTCGGGAACTGCAGGTGGGCACTATGAATGTGTACTGGGAGACCAAACCACCCAAGGATGACCTCGACGCGCGGTACGACCACACCGCTCTGTCTCCTGGGCACGAGTACTTTTTCGGGCGCAACGTGCTGTTCATTCCGCATGCCAGCGTTGCCTTCCTGAATGACATCACCAAAAGTATCGATCCTGTCCTCTTTCCCCTCATACTGGCCGAAGTGTTTCGAGGCATGTTCGGTGCCATTGACCGGCGTGGCGCCTCCATCGACCACAACCTCGCGGTGGCCACTTGGTGGAACACGGACGAAATGAGCAAGTTCTCTCATCTGGAACTTTGCTTCCAGGACCAGTACTACGTCGAGATACGAGACCTCATTGGAGACAACTTCGAGGCGAGAATGAGACTGGAGGAGAACGTCGCGGACAACGCCATCATGGGTCCACTGTACGACATGTACATGAAGGCTCTCGCAGCCAAGGACGGCACCGAAAGGCTCAAGATCTCGGTGGACGAACGCCAGCTTGACATGGAACAGCTGTTCTTCGTTCTTTACGCCGTCGGACTGTGTGATAACCCAAGCCGCGATGCGTGGATACGAAAGCTCAACTTCGGTGAGATTCCCGGCAGGCTGCGAGTGAACATCCCACTGATGAACTTCGCCAAGTTCTCGACTGCCTTCGGCTGTGCGGCAGGAATGCCTATGAACCCGACTCGCAAATGTGCAATCTGGTGAACGCTCAGATATGCACTGAAAACCTAGACGGCAAGACTTGTTGTGAGTGGACGCCGGTTCAAAATAAGTGTCACTGGAGCAGCCATTTTTTCATCGCGCAAGTGCAATAAACCTGTCGTGCTGCCTGAAAGACTTGTCTTCCTGCAGTTCTGCTTTAGGGGCGAATAAGTCGGCGCACTGTTAATATTGTCAGGGTAGCTTTTAAATGTGATTGCACAATTTTACTCACTTTTATCATTTCTTCTAGATTTCATCAAATTCAGCGCAAGCTGCATAACAGTCAAGTATATAATGTGTTGCTTTGATAAGGTTTCTGTTGGCATTACCATGTCCGGCACGTTAAAACCCTCTGTAACGCTCGAAAGCGAAAGCCTGCTGAGCACTTGGGAGACATGTATTAAATTACCTTGATGTTCCCAGTCATTTGCATTGTTCTTTAAAAGCAAGGATGCAAGGAGGATATTGAAAGCTAGGAGGAAGAAACAATTTTCAACTGAATCATCATATCGAGATTGAATAAGTTAGTGTTGTATTTTTTAGCCTTTCTCTAATAATGGCTGCCGCGTCGTATTTTAACATTATTGTATTATTTTGTTTTGTTTTTAGTTATTGTTATAATATTTTATTTCTTTAGTTGCTCTTTGTGTACATCTGCTTTGTTTTCTTATTGTTTGTTAAGGTCAGAAATCTTTATCGTACCGCGTTATGGAATATGGGTAGAAAAGTCACAAAAAGACATTCTTCAATGGAGGGCCCTACTGAAGTTCAAAGAGATTTTAGTCCCGTATCCGCCAACCAACCTTATCCTTATCTCGCGCTCTCCTCAAGTTTCTCTACTCTCTACGCGCGTTGTAAGGGAAAAAGATGGTAACAGGGTAAAAGATAACTACAAGATTGGTTTGTGAATACTGACCTACTTTGTTTATCAAGCGCACTAAAGGAACAAAATGGTTCAGGAAAACGCGAGATAAGGATGAGGTTAGCTTGTGAATACGGGCCATAGTCTGTAAAATCAGTCTTTACTCCTGATATCTTCTTCTTCCAAATTGCTTTAATTTTTCCTGTAATGTCTCTGTTTCATTATTTATATTCGTATTTTGCCTCTTTGTTTATTCTCAATATTACTGCATATTGTTTGTTTTCCATTTCTCTCTCATTTGTTCGTGGGATAAAGAAAACATATTATATTTTAAAAATTTCAATCAAAACTACGCGGTTCTTGGTCAATTCCCTGGTGTGGGCGCGCACCGCAAGTTCAAGTATCCACTCTACTCTGCTCCAGCGGCCGTGCATACGACCTCTATCCCAAGATTCAGTGCGTCGCTGGGTGGGCCCTGATAGTGAACACGGCATAAGTAAAGAGCGGTTAACTTTCCCAACCTAGCTGCATGAATTGTAGTCAAGAAAAATGACTCGTAGTCATTTTTCTTCGCCCACACATTTTCCCAAATACAACATCCGCCCGCCGATAAGCACGAAGTCGCGGGTTCGAATCGCGACCATTTCGATGGAGGCGAAATGCATGCACCCCTGTGTGTAATTAGATTTACGTGCATGTTAAAAAAATAACCCAGGAGGTCAAAATAATTCGGAGTCATCGGAATCCATGTGCCGCGTTTTGGCACGAAAAGCCTCATAATTTTATTGTCCATGCTTATTTAGTGGGTACTCGTTTTCACAAAGACAAAAGAAACGTGGCGCCATAATCTTAGCACCTTTGCATTGACACAGCGCCGTTCGTCGTTCGTGAGCGTCTTGTCAGGATGGCCGAGCGGTCCAAGGCGCTGCGTTCAGGTCGCAGTCCGGTCTTCCGGGCGTGGGTTCGAATCCCACTTCTGACATATAATCTTTTTTTTTTCTCCTTGCGGTTTTTTTTTTCTTTTTTAAACCCCGCCTGCTCTGTGTCACTTTATTACAAAAACAATTCATTTCGCCGCTAAGTTTTCTATTTCATAAACATTCATTAGTCTGGTTGTCATCAGGCACGTCCTAGGCGGTACGTAGACTACCGCTTTGCAAACACTTCACCGTTGATATGCTTACGTTTTATTCGTCGTTTTGAGGCGGCGAGTGCTATGGAAACACCTAACCAACGTTTCGCCAGATCTCCTTCAGTCATGCCGAGTCTCTACAATATGTTTCTCCATATTAAAAAGTATTCGTAGCTTTAAAGTTCGCCGAAATATTTACATAACCTTTACCTAAATTTTGTCACGTCTATTATTAGCCAAGACATCTGTGTGCGTGTTTGGGGAAATTTAATATTTCACAGACGGGTTAACATCAATAACAATTCGGCATAACATTGATAACATTTCGAAATGACGAAACAGACTTCAGTTACACGGACATAAATCGACACGTTTCTCGACACGGCCCCCAACCGACACGGCCCCCAAGCATGAGTCTGAACAGTACCACCACATGTGTGCTGGTTCGTTGCTCTGTTGTATGCTTAAATAAGGTGCAAAACAACAAACCGTGATTCAATATGCTCAGCGCAACAAATGTACGTGATCAAGAGCATAATTCTTTTAGTAAAGATGATGACTGAAGTGTTTGAATTGTGCGCCCCTGAAAAGTGCACGTCATAAAAAGAAAGACGACGACGAGTGCGCGCGCGGTGATGAGAACAGGTGTCTGGCCCTGTTTCTCCGGGCATCCCAAGGGGTCGCCATGTATAGCCACCTTTTCCACTTCGCAGCCAGCCAGCCCGCGTCCACTCCACAAGCGGGAGCCAGTGTTCCGGTTTCTCAAACGTCAGCCAGCATAAACGACATGGTGAGACTAGAGTAGTGAGACTGACCACCAGTTATTCCGCCGCTCGCACGCGATGAACTGCAAAGCTTAGTTTAAGTCTCTAAACTTTCATTTTGCTTGTCGTTAAGAGTGTTTTATTGTGTGCATTGACCTTTTTGTAAAATTTTTAATTTTATGTAGATATATAGTTGTTCGCTTTATTTGTTTATTAAAAGTTTTGTGTGGTTTCTGTTAAATAAACGGCCTTGTCCATATTGAAACTCTCAGAGGCGCAGCCACAGAGAGCTACTGCCAATAACAAGAACCTGCATCACACATGGACATAAATCAAAACATGAAATGACGCGGAGGATAACACATTAGTTTTCTACAGAGATAACATTGAAAACGAATCACCAATCGACCCCCAAGCATAAATCAGTATACTGTACTTGGTACTGACTGTACCACTAATCGGCCCCCAAGCATAAGTCTGAACTGTACCACCATATGTGTGCTGGTTCATTTGCTCTGTTGTCTGCTTAAATAGGGTGCAAAACAACAAACTGTGATTCAATATGCTCAGCGCAACAAATGTACGTGATCAAGAGCAAAATTCTTTTAATAAAGCTAATACCTCGGAATGGTTTCCAAGTTTCTTATTTGGGGCGTCTGTTTTGTCAGTTTCGTGGGTGACGTGACTGGCTGAACGGGCCCTGGGAAGCCAACTGGCGACCCTGGTCCAGGCCCGGGCGAACCAGCGTGTGGCATTGGTGTGTGGAGCAGTGGCGTAAATCCAGAAAACCCACATGGGGGGACACACTCCTGGCCATGGCGGCCGTTTTGTTTTGATAAATATAGGTTTTACATTTAATTATATAAAATTTAAAATCATGCTTTGAAATGAAATATAGAAAAAGTAAGAAACGAGCATGGGTTCGCACCTCACGTAATTGGATTGCATTGAGTGTTCTTGAAAACCGTTCGAACGGTTTTCAATTTAATACAGCTTTACACAGATGAAGAGTATTGAACACAGGTATACACGTACTACGAAATAAACCGGCGTTGAAAAAGTTAAGAGCGCTATACTTAACTCTCAGGTAATTGAAATATGATGTTTGAAAAATAAATCTTAAGGGGGGGGACACTTGCAAGGGGCGTCCCCACCCAGTCTGAACACAAGGGATGTCAGGACCCCCTGACCCCCCCCCCCCCCCCCCAGAATCTACGCCAGTCATGTGGAGCCTTGGCAGAAGGGTCCCACCCATAGGCGTGCGCACAGGGGGGGCGGCCGCCCCCCCTAATCACCTAAGAGGAGGGCGCTAAATATGCCCCGTACATTGACCATTCTATAGTCGGTGACAGCCTAAGACTAAATATAAGCTCCGCCCACGAGGCCGCATTGCTCATATTTTGCATGCATCCGCGCTACAAACGACGTAGTTCCTAAACAATGGCAATAATTTTCACGCATATAAACGTTATTTTGCAATACTGCACTGATACTGAAATAAAGAAAGCAAAGCTAGATAAAATAAATTGTGAAGGCACGGAGTTCAGCGTCAGCATAACAATATAGCTGTTGTTTAAATCGCACCCCCCGCCACGGTCATCTCGGAGTCTATACGAAGAAGTAATGCACATCTCAAAGGTGATGTTTCTGAGCAGTACCTATTTTGGTATTAAAACAAAGAATGCCAGATTAAACATAAAACTTAAAATAAAAGAATCGTTATTTTACGGTTTCACAGAACAAAACCCGGACATTAATCGCATTTAATAAGGTCGTTTGTAATTTTTTTTTGCGAAACTTTCGCCGCCAGTTTTTTTCACTGTCTGCTGTAACTATGGCAACTGTGACTCAAAGGGAAGTATGGCGAAGTGGTATCTGAGATTGCCTTCGTGGATTTCGACTCTTGCGTTGCGGTAAATACCGCATTTGCGTCTCTAGTCGCCGTGCTTGTGATCGTGTTTGAGGAAAACGCCAAGGCTTCATTTGACGTCTTGTTTCAACGAAATAAAAGCGTGCAGCACACATGGCGTTTAACTGTGGGGGTCATTGCATGCGTTACCGTTACTTTCACGCCAAGGAGACGTACGCGGCTAAATTGGAGTTGACTAAAAGCTTTACGTGGGATTGTTTCTCGCTTTGACAACTTGCACTGACACTGCCATTACCCCTTATGCCCTTGAACGTTCAAGTTTTTAATTAATTTATTATTGATTTATTGCACACCTGCGTCGCCCCAGTCGGCATTATAGCTGGGGGGCCCACTTTTACTGGTAGAGCCCCCCCCCCCCTTACCATATATATATGTCTGTGTCTGTGCGAATATATATATATTAGGGGTGTGCGAATATCAAATTTTTCGAATACGAATCGAATACGAATATCCACCTTCGAATATCGAATCGAATATCGAATATCAAAGGAAAAATGCCTCCACAGTAACAATATTTTATTTAACATGTAGCTATTTGAAAAAAAAAAAGAAGCATTAACAGCCTGACTGGCAACACAACATACACTGCTATCTCCAGAACACAATGTCCAGGCTAGCACAATGCACATCACAGCACAAGCAAATATCACGGCACAATGAAAGTGATGACTACATGTTATCATGAAGAAATATGAGTTGCTCCACATGATCAGGCAGTAGGCGCTCCCTTCTAACAGAGACAACCCCCCCACTGCCACTGAAAAGGCACGCTCGCTTGGAACAGAAGTGGCTGGTATAGGGAGTTACATGGGGCAAAGCTTTGCCAGACTGGGGTATCTGAAGGTGCCTACAGTCCGCCACCAGTCACGTGGGTCACTGTCTTTCTTCAGAAGTGGTCCTGCATAATGAACGAGTGGTAGTGCGGCACGTTACGGCCGCATAATATTGAAAATGTACGGTTACATGATCGCCAACAGCGCTGCACGTTGGAGATTATTATTTATTATTTATTATTTATTTATTATTTATTTATTATTTATTTATTATTATTTATTTATTTATTTATTTATTTATTTATTTATTTATTTATTATTTATTTGATTTGTATACATACAAGCACAAGGACACAGGGAAAAGAGGGAGAGAGCAAGCTGGCAACTGCCACCAGGAGAGGCACAACGCCTGCCTGCTCTTTCGGGAGAGGGAAGAGACAGAGGAAAGGAAGTTAGGAGGAGAAAAAGAGGAAGGAGATAGGAAAGTGAAGAAAATGTGAAGAAATGTGAAGAAATGTGAAACACTTGAGCATCTTATAATACACTGTCCCGCGTTTGCTACGCAGCGGGCTTTGCTGATTAAGGAATATAAATTCCTCGGACTTAAATGCGCGACCATCGACGATTACCTCTTTCCGAGATGTTGTGTATCTCGACGCGAACCAGGCCCATCGAGCTCTGCTGACCTTTATGGACCAAACATATCTGGCCACCCGTCTATAAGCGTTCCTTTTTTTTGTGTGTGTGTGGGTTTACCTATTTTGTCCAAGTCTTCGTCAATTTTTTTTTCTTCACGTTGGAGATGCACCAGCAATAAATCATACGTATTGGGGCGCTCGTCGCAGGCAGATATCGTGCCTCCGTGTACTTACGATGTTTATCGCTCCTCTCGGCAACCTTTTTAGCGATACCAACGCAGCAGAAATGTGGAAGACGAGTTATTTTATGCATGATAATCGAATCGCACATTCGAATTTTCCGAATATTCGAAGTTATCCAATATTCGGAACTTTTCGAATACACGATTTTCGAATCGAATACGAATATTTCGAATGTAATATTCGACGAATATTCGAAACTTTCGAATATTCGCACACCCCTAATATATATATATATATATATATATATATATATATATATATAATATATATATATACACTGAGGCTGCCATCGGTTGCCGTAAGCCAAATGGGAAAAGGATATACGCTTCTCAAAAGGCAGTTTATTTGTCAACGTTTCGATCGGCGATCGATCTTTATCAAGGCAAAATTTACGAGGCTTCGATGCGCTATTATAGCATCGTCCTCCGTGCAGATAGAGCGAGGAAAAAAAATAGACAATAAAAAATGTAGAAATGAAAAAAATCAGTAGCCAAAAGACCACACATACACACTCGGACGTAGAGAAAACACGCGCATCTTCGAAGAAAAAAAAGGAAAACATATAGATGTCTATATAGATAATATCGGTGGACACAATCAGTAAGTACATCCATTTCGTACATTGTCAAGCCCCACCTCTCCGGCTCTCCCCTCTTCATTTGTTCGTGAAGCATAGTGAGGGGTGAGGCTTCAGAAGAAGGGATAAGCGCTTAAACAAAAGGGTCTATGCACTATAAGCTTCACGAGTTTAATACAAACAAATTATCACTGTGTTATACATGCACACAATACACGCGAAATACAAAAAACGCACGTTAGACAAAAACAAGAATTCCAAATACGATATCGTGAAGTATGATGCAACGCCATTAAAAACAAAAGCTTTTTTTTTTCACTCAATAATAGTTTTAGCGACGTTACTTCAGTTACGATCACGATCCATGCAATCGATGTGTCACAGCGAGCGCATTATTTCACGGTTTGTAGACAACGATTACCTCGCAAGGCGTTCGTGCATCGAGCGTGAGACTTACGTGACGGGCACTTCAACCTAGCACATCATTCTGGGCCGGTGGAACTGAATTCCGTTAAGA
Source organism: Rhipicephalus sanguineus (assembly GCF_013339695.2). NCBI lineage: Eukaryota > Metazoa > Arthropoda > Arachnida > Ixodida > Ixodidae > Rhipicephalus > Rhipicephalus sanguineus. The sequence continues at coordinate 172,313,893 of NC_051178.1, read as the reverse complement.
CGACGCAACTGCGCCAATAGGCACACGTCACATAATCACACACGCACCAGATGACCACAATTATCTTCTTATAATGCACACACCACTGCCTATTCTTCCCACCTGGTTTGTTTACTTTCGCAATGTGTTGCGCTAACGGGCTATGTTGGTCGCTTTCTTTCTCTCACGCTTCGTCCGCACATACGTCACTTATATAGGCGCACAGCACGGCGCATATCACAATAGATCACCAAGATTCCAACTTAAGAGGGTGTTGAGGCGAGCTCGTTGGTACGGATCCATTAGAATGCAGCGCTTAAAGAACACAAACACTTAGAACGAAAACGAGGACGGGCGCTGACTGCCAACAGTTGGTTTATTGTGCGTTCACATATATAAAGAGGGCGAGAAAAAGAAGGGAGGGGGAACATGGAAGGAAGAGGAGTTATGCGCATGGGTGTGACTATGACATTATGCCAAGCTGCTTCTGATTACTGGCTGAGATATCTGAATTCCTTGTCTGTAAGTGTGAGCGAAGGAGCACTGACACAAGCCGCGCCTTTGCACATCATGGTGTACGTTTCAAAAATTTCACGTGCCAGATTGTCCTTGTATCGGCGCAACACTTTGGCTTTTTTCAGGAGCGGAGTGCACCCACAGTCTGCGCAATGGATTGCTAAATTGCTTCCGTGCTTGTTCTTGACGTTGTTCGCGTGCTCTCGCAGACGATCATTGAGACAACGTCCCGACTGGCCGATGTACGATCTGCCACAGGTCGTGGGAATCTCGTACACGATCTCTTTTTTGCACTGTACATAGGGCGGAGCGTGATTCTTCCCGCAGGATTGGGAGTCGGGGGGATTTCCGTTGACGCGTTTGCACAAAGATGAAAGTTTGTTCGGGGCTGAAAACACTACACTCACACCTGTTCTTCCAGCCGCTTTTTTGATTCGATGCGAGACTGCATGAACATAGGGTAGGACAACTAATTTCGATCTGTCGAGTGGAGGCCGTACTTTTTCTTTTGGGCACCTGATGTCTCGGACCAAGACTTCAATGAAGGTTGAGAGGAGGGGTTCCGGGAATCCACTATCCTTGAGGCGCTTAAGCTGGTCATTGAAGCTGCGGTGTATCATGTGTAGGCAGCTGCGTGAGAGGGCGTTCTTCATTGCTCCGAGTGCAACAGCGCGCTTAACTGTCCTTGAGTGTGCCGACGAAAAGGGGAGAAGTTGCTTCTTGGACCGGGGAGCGTAGGCCCAGCAGATGTTTTTGCGTCCCAGGTGGAGTTCAAGATCTAAAAAGCTTATGTGTTCATCACTTGGAGGTTCTTTCGTGAAGGTTAAGCCATGAAACGTTGTCTCGAAGGCACTGAAAATTCGTTCCACTTCTGCAGGGGCATCTTCTAGCTTGGCAGGGAATAGCACCAGGAAATCATCCACGTATCGGAAAATCTTGATACAGCCTTTGGAGGCCAGTTGATCCTGGAGTTTTCTGTCGTAGTGCGCCAGAAGTAGGTCACTCAAAATAGGGGCGATTCGAGAGCCAATGCAGACCCCATTTTTTTGTACTAGCAATTGGCCGTTATGCATAACCACCGTTGATCGAAGGTATAGGTTCAGCAATTCCAGAAAATTTGGTACGTTAGTCCCAATGGCGTTTTGGAAACGCACAACTCCTACCTCGTCTATGCCATCTTGAACGACAGATACTAGAGCATCTTGAGGTAGGCTGTAGTACAGATCTTTTATATCCACAGAAAATGCGTAAGTTTCAGTGGCACAGGAGTTCTTCAGGTATTCGCACACCGTGGACGAGTTGCTGACCAGGAATGGATCTCTTACTTCCAAAAATGACAGCCTTCTTTGCAGATAGGTGCCTAAACAACGCTGCCACGTTCCGGCTTCGGACACTATCACCCTGAAAGGATTGCCTTGTTTGTGTGTCTTTGCTGTAAAGAAGGCAGACAGGCTAAGCTCTTTTGTGAGCTTGATAGAAGCTGCCAGCTTCGAGAGACCAGCCTTTTCACACATTTCAAAGGCTAACTTCTTGGCTTTTGCCGGGCGAAACCCTTCCGATATTTCGAAGTTGTCACGGAAGGCATTATCTGCTGACTGTTTGTACAGTTTCGACTCAGCCACAACAAAACCTCCCTCCTTATCTGCTAGCAGCAGCTTCAGATCGTTGTTTCTTAGGGAAGAGACCACATTGGACAGGTTAACGCGACTATAACCTGTGGGGCAGGTCGGTAGAGCTTCAACACACTCTAAAATAACCCGATCGTTTTCGGGGGGCGGTGCCTTACTAGCAGCAGTTCTGATGAGGGATAGCGTCTCGGCCTTGTCCATCTTAGGGGGAACGCAGAACTTCGGGCCAAGCCCCAGAAGTTCTTCTACTGGTCTAGGTAAAGTGAAATCGCCAAGCTTTGTGACAGGCTTACCAGGGGGACGAGCGGGCGGTCTTTTCGGCAGCTTTGGAAGAATGTGCAGCCACAGCTTGTCCGAGAGTTGCGCGACTACTTTCAACTCTTGGCTGAAGGAAAGTTCTTGCCTTCTTGAAGAACCAAATGAACAGCGAAGCCGTAGGAAGTCCAGTACAGTGCAAAAAAGAGATCGTGTACAAGATTTTTGCACTGTACAAAAATGTACAGTGCAAAAAAGAGATCGTGTACGAGATTCCCACGACCTGTGGCAGATCGTACATCGGCCAGTCGGGACGTTGTCTCAAAGATCGTCTGCGAGAGCACGCGAACAACGTCAAGAACAAGCACGGTAGCAATTTAGCAATCCATTGCGCAGACTGTGGGTGCACTCCGCTCCTGAAAAAAGCCGAAGTGTTGCGCCGATACAAGGACAATCTGGCACGTGAAATTTTTGAAACGTACACCATGATGTGCAAAGGCGCGGCTTGTGTCAGTGCCCCTTCGCTCACACTTACAGACAAGGAATTCAGATATCTCAGCCAGTAATCAGAAGCAGCTCGGCATAATGTCATAGTCACACCCATGCGCATAACTCCTCTTCCTTCCATGTTCCCCCTCCCTTCTTTTTCTCGCCCTCTTTATATATGTGAACGCACAATAAACCAACTGTTGGCAGTCAGCGCCCGTCCTCGTTTTCGTTCTAAGTGTTTGTGTTCTTTAAGCTCTGCATTCTAAAAGATTCCAACGTTGCGAGCTCCAAGTAATACACACGCACACGCACTTCTGGCAACGCTAATGCCATGGCTTTTGCGGGCGGTAAATCGTACACAGACGCGCACATTCCGACTTCACTTTCACCTCACTGCACACGAATGAACGCGACGACAATCGTCGATGTGGTGGCCCTCAGGCGATATGCTTGGTGTATCCGAGTGATGCAGGGAACACACGCGGTGTTGCATCTTGAAGCTGCCGAAACGACGGAACGCGCTAAAGCGTTGTAAAACACTCCGAGCTGCTGCCGCTTCGGTGAACTCCAAACGCGGCAGTCACAAGCTTCTACTGCATCGGATGACGACCGGCGAGGATGATGCTGGGTACGTGCGGATAACAGTAGGAAACAGCTTCTTCTGGAAGAAACAAACACCTCAGGAAATTCGAATTCACGGATCTCGATATCGGTGCAGCGGTACCTCGCCTCTCGTCGCGAACGGCGCCATGTTGCATTTTTCATTGGTTCGTCTTAACCGTTACGTCATGGTAAAGAGCGGCCGTAGTTGGACGCGCATAACACAAATGGATAGCGGTAGAGTTTACTTTTTATTCTTAGCTTGTCACCGACTATTGGCCTCGAGGCCCACCACTGGAAACGCCGGCGCCACCGTCGGCGTGACGTGCTTGGCAGGATCACGTGGTCTCAGCGGCCGCGTCGGCTGCATGTGGCGCACTGCCGCGTGCTTTGAAAACGAGTTTCAAGTCCCTCATGCGCTGCGGTCTGTTCAAATTCGGAAGTTTTCTCTCATTTTCAGTCAATTGAAACCATTGTAATAGAGTGGCTGCCTCCGAAGGCGACGAACATGGGGCTCTACCGCTCGGTGCCGCAGTGCCGCGCTTACGCAAAGGAGCCCAGTGTCAGCCTGCACTGGTGACCGCGGGACAAGAAACAGCGTGAAGCACGGGTTCTAAAGCTAACAACCGGCAAGTAGCCATCCGCTATGAGTCTTGTGTGCAACAAGCACTTCCGCGTGAAGACATTTGTTACTGCATGCGTCGGGCCTGCGATGTTCGGTGAGTAGCAGACAGCGCGCACTGAGACGATGGCTCGCGCGCGCTTCACGCCGGCAAATGATGCTTATCTGCCACAGGATGGCAAAAGCGCTGCCTTTTACCACGTGCGATGCCATCTCAGAACCCTCCAATGCGACCTCTTGATCGTCGGCCCCGTGCTCAGCGTCCACAAAATCGGCTGCACATGCGCAAGTCATTGTTTAGATATGTTGAATTAAAAAACGCACAGGGTCCCTTTTACGCATTCGCCAAAGATGACTAGAAGGCGAAAGCCATCTTCTTCTTGTCAGTAGTTGTACTGATTCTCCCGCGCCCCCTCCAAAAGCGTTCTGCACCTAACGCGGTTTTGCACGGCCTCCGTGACCGATCACGGAGGCAATGCAAAGCGACCATGACGTGTGTATACGTCATCATGTGACGTCATAATGACGCTAGATATTTTGGCGATCTGTGACGTCATGATGACGTCATATGGTGACACCATCGCGTGACGATTATTTTTTGCATCACTCGTGTTGACGCCGCCGACGCGGGACGCCGACGGGCAACCTTCCCATTTGATGAGGCATGCATTGCTTCATAAACTACATAAATTTTGCATTGCCTCCGTGATCGGCCCACCGGCCAACCCCATGTATTTTCTTGGAGCCTCATTTATTTACGTGGGAAAGATGCCACCCTGTTGGCGTTAGACACGATAACTGCTGCCAAAATTGCTGGGGTACACGCCAAATAATTACTATCCTCTTTTGCGGCTGCTGGTTGCTGCAATACCTTCTATTTTATTCACCGCTATTTCAAGTTCATGTGGGTCCTAGTTCACAGCCGACGTTTGCAGAACAAGTCCGGCAAACGTTACTGTATTTTCGTTCTTTTCCTAGGCGTCGCATACTACTACATGTTCGGTCTCGTAGACTGGTTCTCCTTCCACCAGCACTCTCGAAGTGGTGAAGCTTTGGTCTATGAATTTGTTGATGACAGAGAGCGGCAAGTTCACTGGAATCCAAACGGAACGATAATTAAGGAGCATTAAAAAAATAAGGCGTCGCATTTGCTCACGTTTTGTGTGAGCACCAAACGAAACGAATGTGCTGAATAAAGAAACAGAAGCAGCGGCATTTGCCCGCTGAGAAGACCGATCAATACACAGTGCGAGACAACTTGTCAAATGACATTGAAACGTACCCGAATTCAGACCGAAAAAGAAAAAAAAACGCTGAATCGTTGGGACGGCAGATCACAAAGTTGCCATGCGCACCGAAGCCGCAGTTGTAAGGAAATTGTTTTTGAACTGCTCTGATAGCGTCCGCGCAACAGTGGTTGTTTGTTTACTCACAAATTTCTGATATTTGGCGGCCTAAAGTTCACAGCGCGGTGCTGGCGGTGCCAAAACGCGCTCGTAGCAAAAGCGAAACCATCAGTATACGAACATACATGCAGGCGCTCATACGTGCAGAGGCACCGTCAGTCGTCGCGAACCCGTGCGATCGCTGGCTTGAGGCTTCTTTCTGTTATGCTCCGTTTGGTTATACAGGCACTCTACTCTAACGAGATATTTCACATAGTTTGCACTCAGCGAGTGACTACCTTTCACGCAAGAAGCCGGTTCAGGGGTCTCCAACGCGGTGACAACGTGAAGCGGGTGCTCGGTTTTCTGCAAAGAGACAGCGACTGTAGACTATCTTGTGCTTTCAGTTCGTCGAAAATGATTATTTTGACCGTAAAGAACACAGTTAATTTCGAAAGTACTGACAGAAATGCCCTGGAGGGCTTCCGCGAGGTGTTTTTGTAGAGCGCCGACAGCAAAACCTATGGGGAGCGCGCCGGCGGTATCCTGCCTAGCACGCAATCGAGGCGCGTCCGATAGAGGGCGACTCCGTAACTCCTCGAGGCCAATAGTCAACCAATTCGCCGCGAGATCGGGCTACAGGTGGCAGCACCGTCGTCGCGCTAGTGTGGATAGGCGGTTGTCGGCGCGTATACAAACGCACACAACAGCACTTCGTTGTGAGCGATTTGACCCGATTGCCGGCAAACAAAATGCGTTGACTGCAGATTTCTGGTAATATGTGCGCTCTTCATTCCCGAATTAATGCACGAAGCACGCCGAACGTTACTACTACTTGTGAGAGAAGCGCATCCTGCCAACGAACGAGTTGCTCGCCTTCGGCAACAGTCGGCGTTTTCTCAATGGATGACGTTTTCTTGTTATTTTATTTTTACGTGTTTAGCTTGTGTTCTACCTACTACGCGTTGTTGTAGCGCGACTGTTGAAGCCCGTATTGCTGCACGATGAGTTCAAATAGCACTTTGTGCCCTGCGTGTTCAAATATTCATCCGCATTCCTTATTCAGTTCTCCATGAAATGTAGGACAGTTGATAGGTTTACTGAGGAAAGCTACGTGGCTGACCGCGCTTTAGCGCTACGGAGACGTGTAACACGCACACGCTTGTTTTTATTCCAGTAACAATACACAAAGGTAACTGTACAGCACGGAACTTTCTTCGGTTGATTACTTGCACTACAGTAATGGAACAAAGGCCCGGTTATTTCACGGGACCAAAGTACGTTTTTTCATGCGAATAATGTCCGCTGCCTTCCGTCAATCTATAGCAACACAACACAAACGCTCAAGATAATGTAAAGAAAGAAAGATGTGGCTTCGCGTGAAATTCCTACGACATAAATGTAAAGTACGCCGTTTGGATTAATTTTGACCATTAGGGCTCTTTAACGCGTACCTTAATCTAGGTACTGTCGACCGCAAAAGTTTGCGGGATGTGCAGCGCGTGGCGGAGCGACGGAAAACTGCATTGCTGCGTCACCTACCGTGATGCGGCGGGTGTTGAGGCTATCGGCCTCGGCGATTAGCGACGGCGCGTTTAGACAACGTGCAGTTGCCGGATATAATCGCGGAGGCTGCGGCCGATAGCCTCAACACCCGCCGCATCACGGTAGGTGACGCAGCGATGGAGTTTTCTGTCGCTCCGCCACGTGCTGCACATCCCGCAAACTTTTGCGGCCGACAGTACACGGGCAAGGCAACTCAGTTTTGCAATTTCCGTGTCATTCAATTTTCTGTTCTTTCTAGGAATAATTTAAGTACCGAAGTGTCAGACGTCACTTGACAGAAATATTTCTCTGTAGTGGGACGAGGACCGTACGCAACTAAAGATCGTCGCGTAACCTATAAACGACAGTCCCGAAGTTATACACCTAACCACAACGCGCAAGTGCATGAGAGCCTTTTTTTACCATCGAGCCGCTAAAAGGCTATATTCACATAAGATTTAGTACTTCTCATCTTTAGGACAACGCCACGTGCCCTCTACAATGCGTTTGAACCACAGAGTGGCACCTACACTGATATGACTCTTGTGAATGGAGGGTACAACGACCACACACATCACTCTCGACAAGTGCACTCACTGATCTTATTACAGTGCATATACAACCGATCAAGGCCAAATGCTTCTTTACATCGTGTTAGGCATACGTACGAGCGATTAAAGTTGCACTAACGCAACGGAACAAACCGCCTTTTGAGGACCTGCGTGACGTACGCGCACATGCAAACACAACGTGGCTAGCAGACGACGCATGGCGCAATCCACACTAGGCGCGGTTCAGCCAGAAGCCGCCAGGCGGCGACTCCGCTCGATCTCGCGGCCAATAGGGGGGGGGGGGCGCAAAATCTGCCCCATACATTGACTTAGTAGAGTGGCGGGGGGGGGGGGGCGCTGCGACTTCCCCCCCACCCCTAGTGGGGAACCCTGCGCACGTCTATGGTCCCACCTGCAATGAACCAATTTTTAAGTGCGTAGCACCTTAGAGGCCCGGCTTGTCGTCCATCCATGCATCTCATGTGTCATGATCACGTTCACAGTAAAGTGCCAAAACCGGGTTAAAATGAACGAACAAGGTCTAAAATAATATAATTAACAGAAATAACCAAGTAATCGCAATAAATAGCTTAATATCGCTAAAAGCGCTTCGCAAACATGTGCCTGACTCCCGCGCCGCACGAGAGATGGCGCCACCGCCTCGCCAAAAGCACGATAGCTTTTCCTACGTGCACTTCGCCTGCGCTTGGTCGCTACATCTGAAGGGGGAAACAATCTGACGGAACTCGCTGCAGACGACACGTATCTCAACTGCCGTGACAAGCAGGAAGTCGATAAAGCGCACCAAAAAGCAGTGCGGATGTTGCACACCGAGTTTGCGAATCTCCCTACAAAAGATCCGATGCTTACCTCAAACACTAACGTAAACATGTGCACTAACGTCATCGTCGGTGTGGTAAACGGAGCAGTGGGAACTCTACGAACGGGAATCGCTTCGTGACCGTGCTACGCACTTCCGCAGGTTTCACAGCAGGGGAGCTGCATTTGGTTTTAGGGGCGAGGCACCTTAGGGTCGAGGCTTGTCCGTTGTTGTTCGTTGTCAGTGCTCACGGCACAGTACCGTGTAAAATCAAACAACAGGTTTACCTGAAGTCCCTAGATTTTAACACGAAAGTGTTTTATGCCGGGGTCCACCAAAACTTCAGTGACGTATTTCCGTCACGGAAATGGCGTCGAAAAAATGTACACGATCAGATGGCAAAGAAAAAAATGTTCGGTCAACGGGCATCGAACCCACGACCGCTCGGTCCGCAACAACAGATGCTGGGCGCGCTTTCCACTGCGCCACCGTCGCTTTTTTTTTCTTTATTGACTGCGCCACCGTCACAGACTCTAGAAGCTTTACAGACTCTAGGAGCTTTACAAACGCGTCTTGTATATCTACCACTCTCCCGCTCGGCGGGTGGTGTTGCCCTCTGGGAACGGCAAAGTAAAGTAATTCATAATTACTGTGGCTTTAGTACCTGCAACGCGTTACACGTTCGTCCCATTCGGCGCGTTTTCAATAGAAGTGCAGTTTTGTCAATGACCTAACACACCGCGAGGTGGCGACCTTAACGCAAGCGTCGTAAAAGTGTCGGCTTCGCTAATAGCATCACGCTAATCAAACCAAAAATAGCTCTGCGACGCGCGCCTGCCTCACCTGGCTGTAACACCGCGTTCCCCGCCTACGCGCTCGCCCCGAGAAAAATTGCGGCCGGGCTCCGGGGCAGCACGACGCGCTTTGCGTTTCCCTCTAGTGCGGCCGTGGTGTTCAATCACATTTTAACATGCCGCAGGATGACGACCAAGTTCTGCGTCCAATATGCGACGCTCTTCTGGCTAGCACAACTCGTTCTCTGATTACGCTTTCACCATTAACTACTAGAGCTACCACAAGGGTTTGTTTAATCATTTAACATGGACGTTAATCGTCGGGATGAAGATGTATCACCAATCATCAAAGTGGGTGCATCCACGTTAAACGGTGCCATAGCTGCCAGACATCAATATACATTGTGCAAACTCTCTTATATCAATGTACAGTAAAGATTCAGTTGCTTCTATAAGGGCACGTTTTACTTTCGTGTTATTCCGATTCCTTTGACGGAGGGATCAACCATGCTTTTTCCTTTTTACCTAAGTACCGACAACTGCCTCCTTTCCCGGCCCTCTCTCATGTGCAGCCGGCGTCTGCCGCCCCTTTCTTCCAAACTTGGAAGATCTACAAAGTCACGTACGTCTAAGTACATTAGCCACGCATCTTTCAGCGGACAATATGCTAACGCGACGCGCCTTTCTCCTCCCGTCAACCCCCTGTCATTAGTGAAAGGGGGACGCGTTTCATCGGGTGCTTTTTGGAAAAGCGTTAGGAAGAACATGGCTACCGAAAACGAGCGTTAGCCAATGAGATTCGTCGGCGGCGCTTCAATGGTTGTCGGTACTTAAGAAAGAACAGGGAAAAATCTAGGAACTTTAGGTTTACCAATAGGCTAATATCAATCATAATTGCGACGTAACAATATAAAACACTTACAAGCACAAACCCTATGCACTAGTCGGCGACTAGTACACATTATGGACCTTAGGACCAAGCTTTGTCGTCGGCTGTCACGGTATATAGAAAATCGTTGCTATAGTGGAAACATATATGTGTGTACGTGAATAAAAAAAGGTTTACAATAGACGAACATCAATCATAATTGCGACAGGACAATACAAAACACCTACAAGCACTGACCCTTTATACTAGTCGGCGACTTCAACGTAGACATTATGGACCTTAGGACCTAGCTTTGTCGTCGCCTCTTTATGTCACTTTATGTCACTTGATATCACCCAATTTACATTATATGGGGCAACGCTCGGGTAACGTACGGTTACTCACCCATGCGATACCCAGAGCTTCGCCCACTCGTCATGATTCACTTCGTGGATATGCGTGGATTCTTCCTACTATTATTAATAAATGCTGTCTCTCTCTCTCTCTCTCTCTCTCGCTCACAGGTAAATTGCATTTTACAAGGAGGGTCAATCCTGTTTGGCATTTTACCATCGTACCATCTGCAGGGCCGGCCTACTGTTGCAACAACCTCGAGCCTCGTTTACGCTGTTCATACATGCGACAAGATATCGTCTGATGGCAGAAATGTGACGTCGTTCACTCCGTCGCTGAACGGCATGTCGCCACGGATGCACGAGCCTCATATAGTTACAACGCAAGAATAAAAGACACGTGGTCGCTTATGCATTCGCCTAAGACGACCAGGAAGACGAAAGCCGTCTTTTTCTTTTTCTTTTTTCGCGTGCACATGATTTCCGAAGTCTTTTAGATTAAGCTGAGGCTTGATACTGCTTGACATAGATGTTTGAGTTGAACGAAACAAAAAGCAACGTGACATTAGCGGCTCCATTTTCTCAGGTGGTTTTGATAACAATCAAAGCGCGATTGTTCTAGCTCGCTCGTATTGGGTCGGGTACTTGAAACCGGCGAGAGCAATTACAGCAAAATTTTAGGGGCGAAGCTCCTTAAGCCGTGGGTCGTGCGTCCCCGATGTATGTAGTAGCCACCTCTCGTTTAGTTCGTGGAGTGTCCGCTAGATGGCGGTACTTGTATACGATGAAAACACGGCTCAAGGCCGGCTAGATAACTGAGGACGACGAAGTGGCAAGCTCGAGCAGCAACCACGATACTCTTAGGAATACGACGCTCAGGTCTTCAGTTCTTCGGACTTCAACGCCTGATGCTCACCACCCCTTCACGAAGCGGTTCTGCCAGTCCGATCCCGCAACCCGTTCTTGCAGTGGATACTCCTGTCCACCGCTACAGTCGCCGACTGCGAGGCCTTAGTCCCGAGGCCATCCCTCTGGAACTTCTCCAGCCAAGCCCTACATCAGGAGAAATGGACACCGCCGGCGCTTCACAGGTGACTGTTGAGCAGCCGATGCGAGAAAGTTTGATGTTTAACATTTCTCACGTGTTTACTTTAGTGGGGCGAATTACTCGTATTCACGGTTTACCGATGATGCCCTCCGGAGCTTCGCCCCACTCATCATCATTCACCCCTTGGGTATGCTGTAATTTTTTTAGCGTATTATTTTCCCATTTCCGAACATTTACTGCTCGTGCAGATACTTTTCACCAGAGTCCTTTTTAAAAAAAACACTGGTTACTTTCTGTCGCGTTTCAAACATTCACTTCATCGCGCCGCATGCGATGAGAAGCAGGTTGCAATAACTTGAAAAATGCGGACCTTAATGCGAAGGAATGTGTCTTCGCCTACTCGCCCCCTTCCCTTCAGTTACTGCGAGCTGCGCATATCCCCCCCCCCCCCCCCAACCGAATTAAAGAACCGCCTCCCCCAAAGAAGGCCGCTGGATCCGGCCCTGGGCGCCTCACAATGTTCCGCCTGCAGTGCGGTGTCAAGAAGGTCTCCCAGCTGGAAAGGCACTTCCGAAAGGCAAGTTTAATCAAAGGGGAAAGGCTCGTCAAACACATTTACGGCGAAGAGCAGACAATCAGCGACAACGACGCTTGACTCAACGCGAAATTCATTTCCCAAGTCGCGATAACACCGTGTTGGACGTATTATACCTTGTTGCGACCGGGGTTTAGATCCATCCCACCGCTGCAACCAGTTGTTGCGACGTTAGGGTTGCGTCGTACCCGGACTCCCTTTGGTAGCGTGACAGAGTCACCGGGTTGAGGAACTGATGCTCGCAAGTTGGGAAATTAAAAACAAACAAGTTTACTGGCGCTTTTTGTACACTTTATTACATAGTGAAAAAGTAAGAGTTCAGCGACGAGCGAACTGGATGAGCCTTTAATTCAGGGCTCAGAGCCCTTTTTCTCACTCAGCACCGTCGTTATATCCCCTCAGGCTGGCTCCTCCTTCTTGATTGCAACCAATCACACACACGACACCAACCATGGCACCAGCCAATAACACTGTCGCTGAGGGGTCGGTGCACTCACTGTAACAACAAAGGTCCTGCGGTCAACGACACACCTGTGGGGTCAGCCGAGAGCACAGTATTCTCGGGAAAGTTCATCTGTTTCTCCCCAGAGGGCAGGAAAGGGTTTGCGGCGACTTAATGACTCCTGTCAAAACATACAGGACAGGTCGTCACCGCAGCATACCAAACCATGTCAAAGTGGCCCATTGTGAAGACGTCGCCAACTTTGACGTCTCTCTGCTAGTTCATTGTATCTCTGCCGCCCAAACGGAGATCCTACGAGGGTCTTCCCATTGTGGCGCGTCACCCGTCACGGGTAGTCCGTTTCTGGGATGGTTGCAGGTGTTCCAGTAGTGTGAGAACGCATCGCCAGTCCTAAAACCCCTAGATTTTTCCCTCTTCTTCCTTAAGTACCGACAACCATTGAAGCGCCTCCGACGAATCTCATTGGCTAACGCTCGTTTTCGGTAGCCATTTTCTTCCTAACGCTTTTCAAGCACTTGGTGAAACGTGTCCCCCGCTCACTAATTACGCGGGGTTGGCGGGAGGAGAAAGGCGCGTCACGCTAGCATATTGTCCGCTGAAAGGTGCGTCGCTAATGTACTTAGACGTACGTGACTTTGTAAATCTTCCAAGTTAGGAAGAAAGTGGCGGCAGACGCGGGCTGCACATGAGAGAAGGCCGGGAAAGGAGGCAGATGTCGGCCCTCAGGTAAAAGGAAAAAATCTAGGGGTTTTAGCCCGTCCATTCTCTTAGTCACTGCGTCGCCACCGGCGGTCAGTCATAACAACCTCGAGGTAAGTCTCATTCTGTCATGTTAAAGCTACGTAATGGTCCATATGCACTGCGAAATGAAGCCGTGCACGCTATCGATGTTCTGCGTTGTGGACTACGAAGCATATGATTGTTGTTTTGCTATGTCATGCTTGCAGTAGCAGCCGTGTACTTTCGTGAACAAATGTTTGCAGCTTGCGAAAAAAAATAGAAATTCTACGGCCATGGCACTAAAAAGCCTGAGAAGGTTAGAGTCAAGTCCTCCGTGCCGCTGGAACATCACCCACCGATTTAGATACGAGTCAGCTAGCTGAGCTTTAGGCGTGATAAAGCAGCCTTCCCGACCGCGTCAATTGCAGGTGCCGGACTTTTGACCATGTGTCGAGTTCAGTTGAATTCAACCAACCGCGCAACGCTAACCGCGGTAAACGAGAGTGTGAACGTTCAACAACGACGACTGGGTCTCACGAACATACCCAGGAATTCGGGACATCGCTTCTAGTTCACCGTTTTTCACACCACGTGGCGTACGGACCTTCAACGTTCAAAATTCGCGCGATGACGCTTGCCGTGATCGCGCGGATTGAGAAAACCACAATACATAAAAAAAAAGTACGACGACGATATACAACCAGCGAGCGCGAACCTCAGCCGCCGAGTGATAACGGCAACGCATGCAACGAGCGGCCGGTTGCGCTGCTCGACTGAGTCAGCAGTTCTGTTGCACTGAAAGGGTGCCCACATACAAGGCGCTTGGCTGTGCTTGTTAACTACGAATTCTCGAAAGAGCGTGCTGCCCTTCTTCTCATCCCCTGCCTCTTCAATATATTTCGTCCGATGATATTGTTGTTGGCTCCGACGGTTTTCATAAAGAAATTACGCGTCCTTTAGCGCTGCTGTTTTTGTAATGTGAAAAAACTAACTTCCAGAAAATAATGCAAGCTTGGGAGACGGTGATGACGATCGCGAGTTTGCGAATGTGCGGAGTCTTGACGTCCCTAATTTTTGTTGGCCTGAATTTATAAAATCAATATTTTGCGCTATTACGTGAAGACGCCTGGCCGTGTTATATTCGCTCCCATAGACATTTTCTTTAAAGCTCAATAAGCAGCAGAAGTAAAGGAAGAATACCTTTGCAAGCAGAACATTGTTCGATCATCTTAAAAAGAATGGTTTTAATAAAGTCGTTTTAGTTTCAACAGCGCGCTTTTTGTTTCTAAATAACATAACTATACGTCCCAAAGTGCATTGACTTACGCATGACATGCTACACAGGCCGCGTTTCCCTCTCTGCTAAGTGTTGGTGAAAGAGTAATGAAACAGATTAGATTCACATAAAGTATCGAGAAACTCGCCTTCTTGTTTGACTGCCTATGCTGGTCTGCAGAATTGTAGGCGGTCGCGGCTTGAAACCCGGCTCTTGCGGCCAGCTTTCTTCGGGACAGAATAGCGCGTTTCTATTTTACATGGTAAAGTTCGCTAAAAGGCCCCTCGTCAGGACCCGTTTAATATATGATTACGAGCTGAAATATTTAATTTATGTGAGCAAGGGACCTCGAAAAGCCGTTTTATTTTTATTCTCTGTGTCGCGTGTTTGTTTACCGTAAGACTCACCAGGCGATGTTTGGGGCAAGCTGAGCAACCTTTCACGAATGTTTTTTTTTTTTGTCAATAAGATTGCTGTTCACTATTGCAAGAGTAGGAAGGCATTGAACTGCCCTGTTACCGTGCCGCCAGAAGGTAAACATTGCTGTCAACGCGGGCCTTGTCCGCCGCAATGGAGCAGTGATTATGGTGCTGGCCTGCTGACTAGTGATGCAGAACTATCGGTAAATTGACTATAGATAGTTTTTTTTTAAACTATCGATAGTGTAAACAAATTATCGATAGTGCAATCGGTAGTACCATCGTTATTATTGCTATAGCGATATTACTGGAACGCGTGTTCATTGCTTTGGTTTGACGTATTCAGGTTTCACCCACAAAGACTGTTAGCAACGTTTCACGCAGACCGCGCCGTAATCTTTGAGAAGCTTCACAATTGCTTGAGATCATTCTGCTAAGATTACGCGCCGGACGCGAATAGTCAAGTTTATTCGAGAGCTTACGCGAACACTAGCGATAACGCTGGAAGGTTTGATGACTGATGTATAAAAGTCACAGTTTCGCCGCAACGGCGAAGCAATGAATGCGATAGCAATAAATTGGAATGTAACGCGAAGAATGGAAAGCAGCTCGAGAATGCCAGCGCGTCGCTCGAGCCCAAAGGACGCACGAAAAGAACGCACACAGGACGAACGCGAACTATCATGCGTCACAGCTCGACACTTGAAGCGCACTGCTCAAACATAAAGCAGGGCTGACGAAACGAACGAACAGGCACACACAGGACGAGCGCGAACTGTCACAGTTGTTATTTATTTCTGTTTAAACAGCGCGCTCCTTTCGCAAACGCGGCCGCTGCGAAGTGACCTTCGTACGCTCTGTGGCTTCAGCAGTGCGGACCTCGCGGGGAGAGCACAAGACATACAACCGCCCGCTTCCCCCCCGGCCGCCCCCTTCTTTCCTCGAGATAAGCGCCCGAAGGCGGCCACGCCCTGTAGGACGAAGACCAACGGCGTTCGCAGGAGCGGGGCGATGAACTTTAAAGCGCGCAACGCGCGCATGTCGCGCCATTTATGTGGCGAATAAGAAAGCATGCTGAAGGAAATAGTGTATATAAATAGCTCGCCGTTAGCAGGCGCAAAGACGGCACTGTTGATGGCGTAACCGTTAAACGCCGCTCGCTGGAAAGCGAGAGGTCGCCCGTTCGATACCGCGCGTCGGAAAGCTTTTCTGAGTTATTTTTCTTTGTGGCTTTTATATATCAGAAAAGCTTTCCGAGCTTTATATATATATATACATATATATATACGGTGAATGACCGTATATCCGTATTTCCCAGTCTTGCTGCAGCATTCTTCACTGTCACAACCACGTGACAATACTATCGATAGTGGTGTGAATAATGATGCGGTTGCTGGCCGGCCATATTGGCCATATTGCCAAAATATTTGCGATAGCCTACTACCAGCTTCGCTTAATTTATGATCATTTTTGGTAGAGAAATTAAATTAGGGGTGTGCGAATATCAAATTTTTCGAATACGAATCGAATACGAATATCCACCTTCGAATATCGAATCGAATATCGAATATCAAAGGAAAAATGCCTCCAGAGTAACGATATTTTATTTAACATGTAGCTATTTGAAGAAAAAAAACATTAACAGCCTGACTGGCAACACAACATACACTGCTATCTCCAGAACACAATGTCCAGGCTAGCACAATGCACATCACAACACAAGCAAATATCACGGCACAATGAAAGTAATGACTACATGTTATCATGAAGAAATATGAGTCCCTCCACATGATCAGGCAGCAGGCGCTCCCTTGTAACAGAGACAACCCCCTCCCCCCTGCCACTGAAAAGGCACGCTCGCTTGGAACGGAAGTGGCTCTGTCTTTCTTCAGAAGTGGTCCCGCATAGTGAACGAGTGGTAGTGCGGCACGTTACGGCCGTATAATATTGAAAATGTACGGTTACATGATCGCCAAGAGCGCTGCACGTCGGAGATGCACCAGCAATAAATCGTACGTATTGGGGCGCTCGTCGCAGGCAGATATCGTGCCTCCGTGTACTTACGATGTTTATCGCTCCTCTCGGCAACGTTTTTATTGATACGAACGCAGCAGAAATGTGGAAGACGAGTTATTTTATGCATGATAATCGAATCGCATATTCGAATTTTTCGACTATTCGAAGTTATCGAATATTCGAAACTTTTCGAATGCCCGATTTTCGGATCGAATACGAATATTTCGAATGTAATATTCGACGAATATTCGAAACTTTCGAATATTCGCACACCCCTAAATTAAATATTTCCGCAGTGAAAATGGCGGGAAATATTCATCAATAAATTCGTATCCAAAAGCAACCAGTTACATCTTACAATTAACTTCTTGATATTTTTTTGTTGTGAAATCATAAAATGCAATATCAGTTTGAAGCCGCGCAGTCCCACCACATGTAAAGGCTTCCTTTGCGCTATAGCTGAACAATTTCATTTTATGATCATGTGTCAGCAAAGCACTCGGGTGAAGAACACAAGCATGCCAACTTTCTTGCCCTCCATCCTGCTCTTCCGGCTCCACTATGTACCACGCGCGCGGGAAACCAAGTTTATTCTGCAGTGAGTCCGCGCAGTTGATTTTATACTACCAATAGTACCATCGAATTTTTTACTATCGATAGCGCTATCGATAGTATTTTTTACCATCGATAGTTCGATAGTGACTCAGCTATCGATAGTATCGATAGTACCATCGATAGTTCTGCATCACTACTGCTGACCCGAAGGTCGCGGATTCGATCCCGGCTGCGGACGTCGCATTTCGATGGAGGCGAAATGCTAGAGGCCCGTGTACTGTGCGATATCAGTGCATGTTAAAGAACACCAGATGGTCGAAATTTCCGGAGCCCTCCACTACGGCGTCGCTTATAATCATATCGGGGTTTTGGGACATAAAACCCCAGATATTGTTATTAACGCTGGCCTTACGTTTGCCAAGGCGATGCAGGGAAAGAACTCTGCAAGCGGAGTTTTTTCCCCTGCCTTCCCTTACGTATTGTAGGCAATGTGCCCTGTTTTGCTTACATGACGAGCCCCACCTTCTATCTGTTTTTCTTCGCGGCGACTTTAGAGTGACCGCACTGAGAGTTTCGCAGTGGGAGGCTAACTGAAGTCACGTGCTGTAACAAATGACGCTGAAAGCAGTGTGCTGCAGTGCGCGACTCGCATCTCGCAGGAAGTGTGGCCCCCTCTGAGATGCACGGACTACCTTTTATTATTTTCATACTTGGTAGACACGATGTTCACCTACTAATCTACTGACCTAATTGGTCAGGAATCTTAGATGATCAAATTCTTCGGTTTCCTCGCATCCCTCATTACCATCGTCTCAGTCATACAGTAATGTCAATAAACACTTCGTACCGTCAGAGAGCGCTAAGTAACCATCATTCATTAAGGCGAGAGCGTTGTATGGCTCGTGATTTTAAAAATCCAGTTTTGGGCAGCGCGACCACCATTGGTACCAAAACTCGAGTAGGCCGATGGAGGCTGTGCTACAACGGGTGAGGTGGAATATGCTTAAGGGTGAGGGTGGGACGACCAATGCAATTGACTAATAATGTTAAAGTAGTTTAACTTATGAATGTCTCTCCAGAGCATAGCCTACTGTGGACTTCTAAGCGTCAGCTATAGGGGTTAAATTTTATTACAGCGCCACCTACATGCATAATATGTGTCCGCCGTGGGAGCGATTGGCAGATAAAGTGGGCGCTGCTAAGCGCGAGGTCGCGGGTTCGATTGCCTGCCATGGCGGCCGTATTCCAGTGGGGACGAAATGCAAGAACACCAGCTTACTTTGATGTAGGTGCACGTTCAAGAACCCCAGGTGTTTAAACCTATTACACCATTCCCCACTGCGGCCTGCCTCATAATGACAATGTGGTTATGGAACGTAAAAACCCTTAAATTATTATTACTACATAGGCCGCTCGGCGACAACAGAAATAATACGTGAAAAACAACCCCGTACACACGCTTCGTCATGAACGCGATAGTGTCACATACCGAGTTTTGCCTAAATTAATGTTCTGCATGTCCTATCATCTGCTTATTTTAATAATTCTCAAGTAGCCACGTGAATGCGCACGTGGACAATTCGTAATTACAGATGCTCTTGTCGCAGGATAAAAAAAAAACCATATATAAAGGCAGAAGATTATGATATTCCTCTAGTTTTGCTTGCTTTGCTCGCTAGGCCATCTTCTGGCGCTGCTGTCGCATGCGAAAAGCTACACCGCAGTGTGTATTTTCGGCGAGGCGGTAAATGCAGGAGAACGATCCTCAGGTCACGTGGGCATAAAGTCACGTGATCAAAGCGATAGCTCATCTAGGTACATCTTCACCTAGGAGCAGAGAGTGTGTCTAGGGACGGTTTAGGTACAACCACCGAACACGCGGAACACGTAGTACAATCGCGTGGTGCGTGATGGGTGTGTGTGAGAGGCATGAACGGGGTGGGCGTGTGTCCACAGCTTCCGAGCTAGTAAAGTTGCGTTAATTCGTTACCACTTAAAACGTGGCAGGCCGTTTCAAGCACGTCTTCATTAGCACTGAAACCGACTCTTGGGAAAAGAAATACAGGCAAGTGAGGTGTGAAAACGCAATGTGAAGTGCTATATGTTGAGAAAGCGCCTATGAACCAAATGTACTGGCAACAGCTAGGTTGAGGCATTTTCATTGGTGTCATGTGTGCTGACTCTACGTAGTTTCCGTGAATGGTTTGAGAAGTGTTTTGCGTTTTTTTTTTTCCTTCATGTATTGCATGAAGCTGCACACATTTTAAGTGTCCCGTAGAAATGCTTGTACGCAAAAAGAGTAGCTTGGGCTTGTTCGTGTACATACATAACGCAAGCGGAATAGCTCACACCGAGGCAGGGCCGGTGTAAGCAAGTCGACACGAGAGCATGTGTTGTCTTGCTTGCTCCGTCGCTGTCTCAGTATGTGCTATTCCGCTTGCTCGTGCTAGGTCTAAGTTATTGGCAGATGCGGACATGTGCGATATATGTATTTTGCAGACGTGAGTACTAGTAGCGCAGTGCAATAGAAAATGTCTAAGGTAGTGCATCTGATGATGCACAGACATAACAAGTGCTTCATGACCAGTTTACTTTGAAGGACTTCATCCTTGCTCCCGACACAGTTTAACCGGTTGTTTACTCCTTTGTTTTTGCTGTTGCCAAGGCCTCTTCTCCATGGACATTTTTTATGTGCCTTTTTAAATTGCTCGCATTTGAAAAAGCCTTGTCGCAGAAAGTGCAGATCTTGTCAAGTCTCGTGGAGGTGCTAGCGCGCGCCCCGGCGCTTTCGCTGCCGTCCATCGAGAGCGTCCGACTGGAGAACAGGATCGCTCTCCGCTAACTCGGGAGACGGGAACGCCAGGCTCACTTGTTGCGGGATCGGCAGGAACTGTAGGTAAACTGGGAAAACTTGGCATCGCCTCATAGGGAATAATCGAGATCTTGATTTCTCTCGTGGTTGACGCTGCACCCTCCCTAGGATTCCCCAGAAAGCGATGTTATACGGAGCGGTGACGTCTGCATCGAACTAGCCAATGAGAGCGAGGATCACCCTCCTGGAGTTACCGCTTCGCGTATTTTCGCGGGGTGCAAGTCAAGAAATGGCTTCTCCTGGTCTTTGTATTTTCTTTTTCAGTCATATTGGAAGATGAGAAATCCAAAACACGACTAGACGCTTAAGACGAGTGCGGTTTAAACCACAATGCACTGCGGAGAAAACATTCAACCAGGTTGAATATAAACGCTTCGAGCTTTCATTTTTGGTAATTCAATTTACATAAACCAACACTCTACCAGTATCAAGTGTTGTTAATAATAATAATAATAATAATAATAATAATAATAATAATAATAATAATAATAATAATAATAATAATAATAATAATAATAATATTAATAATAATAATAACTGTTGAGCTTTAACGTCCCGAAACCACGATATGATTATGAGGGACGCCGTCGTGGAGGGCTCCGGAATTATTGACCACCTGAGGCTCTTTAACGTGCGCCTAAACCTAAGATTTATTTCAGTATTTTTAAATATGGTTCGTCGACGCCCTGATTCCGTAGCACCTGCGTAACTGCTGATACTCGACCGAATCAAATGCCTTCTCGTAATCTATGAAGGCTATATATAGGGGTTAGTTATATTCAGCGCATTTCTCCATCGCCTGATTGACAGTGTCAATGTGGTCTATTGTCGAGTAGCCTGTACGGAATCCTGCTTGGTCCTTTGGTTGACTGAATTCTAACGTTCTTCTAATTGCATTAGCTACTATCTTTGTAAGCAGCTTGTAGACAACGGACAGTAAGCTGATCGGTGTGCAATTTTTCAAGTCCTTGACGTCCCCTTTTTTATGGATTAAGATGATCTTAGTATTCTTCCAAGATTCGGGTACCCTTCGCGATTATTGTAGATTGTTTTGTTAAGATTGCGCGCAAGTCGCGAACACTCGAGCTTATTCTAGAACTTGCGCGATAACCAGCGATAACGCTGGAATATTCGACGGCACATGTATAAATGCCGACGCGCTTCACCGCTTGTCAGCTGAACGACGGTCGACGCTCTGTTCGCCGCAATCAGTGCATACCGTGTGTATTGCTGTAAATTAACTTTCCCTTTCTCGGCCACAAGTACGGGCAAATAAAGAGTTTCATCTTGGATACGTCGCCTGCGGTCGTCGTCGACGTCACGACTACGTGACATTATACTATCTATTGTGAAGGAAAAAACAGCGCTACAAATGGACGAGGACTAAGGAAGAAAACACGACACAGGCGCTGAACTCGCAATCTTGAAGCGCTTTTGTAGCGCTGTTTTTTCCTTCACAATGATGAATCCCCAACTAGCCCAAGTTTCTCTTCTAGTGCAGCTTATACTATCTATCTTGATTATGTCCTACACTGACAGCTTTCACCCCTACATTTAAAATATGTTGAATTCATCGTCGCCATTCATTAGTCATGCACTTCATGCCAAGGTGCGATTATAGATCAACATTATATTAAGTCATTCCTAATGTGCATTCTGGGCTAACGTAATTTTAAAAATTCGCGCAGCTTGCACTGAGTCGCGCAAGGCTGTGCAAGAGGGGAGCTGGCCGACACTTGGCTGGTCATGGCTTGACCAGCCAAGTGTCGACACGTGCATTCACACGCCGATGCACGAAGTGTTCACAGGATCACACTGTAAATCACGAGTCTAGACTAGGTGTTGATAGGGTTCGATTGGGTATCGCTTGGCAATTGCAACACCAAGTAGGTCACAACACCAGTAAATCACAACACCAAATGAATCTGCTCAAGCAGATTAATCATAATAATTAGCTTAATAGCATTGTAACGGAAAAACAGCGTGAGAACACAGGGACGAAAGGGGCACACACACAACGCTCGTGTGTGTGCCCCTTCCGTCCCTGTATTGACGCGCTGTTTTTTCGTTACAATGCTAACAAACGAACGAGCCCGCCGAACTGCAATAGCTTAATAGGTCTTAGTGGCACATTGGAGACTTGGTCTCGATTAGCTTGCATCCCAAGTCAGACTAGCCTTAATTATAACTTAATTAGTCTAATTACCCAAACTCGCACATTCGAGGTTCAGCCTCGACTAGCTTGCATTCGAAGTCAATATAAGGCTAATGAACTAATTAGCATAATTAATGCTAATTTAGTCTTAATCAGCGCCATTAAGACTTAATTAGCATTCGCTAATTAGCATTTGCCGAGCGCGGCATGACTATGCAACAAGAATCTCAACTCGGCCTAATTATGGCTAATTAGCCTTTGAGTATATATGCATGGCTAATTAGGATTTGCCCTGCTCAACTAGGCTTACATAGGATTGGCTATGATTCACTTGGCTTAACTAGGCACAGTTATGCTGACCACGCCGGCATGATGATGATTGCTTGTCTACATCGCGAGTCAGACAAAGGATGGGATAACAGCTCTGCTGTAAAAATAAATATTTTAATTGTGCTGCAGTGTCCTTAATTGTCAATTAGCAAAACATTCTAAATGTATTCAGCCTCTCCCTCTATGATTTCATTTGATGCATTACAATGATATCGTCCTATTAATTTATTGACCATCTACTCACACTTGATAATTGCCTACAACGATCACTAATAAACGATAAAATATTTTTCTCTTGCACAAAATTTGATTTGCCACCTTTAATCACTCGGTTGCATAGATTTCCCCCAAAATCATCCCTCACTACTAACCATCGATCGCTACCACTAAAGATGATTGCGTGTTGTTATGTATCCCTTATCGTAAATTCATACATTTAATACCGTATAGATTTCATGTACGTATGCTTCTATACTGAAATCATTCTATTATGAGCTTAAAATTGGTGATTAATCATCGTTACAAGTGATGACTTATATGATCAGGGTGCAAATGTGCATAATGTTGCTGAGTAAACCTCAGTCAGTGTGAATACTTGCGGGTACGTCATTGTCAATTGTGTTAATTATCCATAATAATTAAGCTAAAATACCCCTAATCCCTAACTAGCAACATAAGATTCTTATATCTTTCATCCTCTTCGTCTCCACTCCATGTGATACATCACAACGTGATCCTCCGATTAGTTGATTTTTATTTACCCCTTTTCAATTTAACACTAAGTGTAAGTATTAATAATTCCAGAGTACGATTACCATCTCTTTTATACCTTTGATTCTGAATTAGCTATAACAATAGCTACTCCTAGTTACATGCGATAGCCATCTAGTATTAATGGTGTACGTTGCAATACTACCTATAAATATATATATGATACATGTCCTTCTGTACTCACCGCTTTCAACAATAAGCTTTATATAAATTGTTAAATTCATTAGTACCTTTGATTACATACACTCAATAGAGAAAGATTCGCATGCGTATCAATGTCTCTTGTTAATTATTACTTGCTTTGAATTACGAGGAGCTATTCTCGTTTTTGATCATCTGTTCTAATTAACCCACGATTTCTCATTGCTAATTATCAACGAATGAACTCAACAGTATTCATACCCTCCATATCTTGAGCAGCTTCAAGAATTACAAACTTGTAAAAACACTGACATTTTCCCGTGTTTTCGGGCCACCGAAAACACTATGAAGCGCATGCACTCCTATAAGGTGGTTTCACTGCAATGCACCTTTTTACAAAAGTTCCCGTCGAACCTCGGAAACTTCGCCAACATCAGCCAAACTTCACAGGTACGAAGACTGAATCATCTAGATTCGATCACTTTAGTGATTTTGGCAGGTGAGAGCGCATTCTTTTTATATAATTTTTTTAATTCTCTCCCATGGAGTTTCACATAGCACATAAAAGTGATTCTCGAACCCAGGAAGTTTATGGGAATAAAAGAAAACTTCTCGCACTGTGAGATGATGACTCCCAGATTATACGGACGAAGTGATTTAAGCTTATATTGAGGCGTTGCACTACAATAAATGTTTAAAGGTCGTTTCCCATTCAGTGACGCTGCCACTCAGCCAACGCAACAGATGGCGCTAGTTGTCGATGTCCCGAATTCCTGGACATGCACGGCAAATCAAAACACAAAGTTGGTTCACCTACAACCGTAAATGAACTTTCAGAATACGAGGAGACAGCGATTAATGATTACTGTAGTCGCTGCGTGCACGGGCCGCGTTACGTACTGATTCAGGTAGTCGAAACGAACGAAAGCGATTAACTGAGGCAGCCAAAACAGAAGGCGGGACAGCGCTGTCAGCTAGGACATATTTGATTCTCCTTACTGCGGTGGTCCACGCTTGTCGCCTTTATTCCTCGTACGACATGCCAGGGAACCGATACAGGTTCACACTTGAATCGGGTGCCTTGGTGTTGTCTGTTGTGGCAGGCCACGACACAGCAATACTTCGGACCTCGCACGGCGCACCAGTTCCCCGCACTGACTGAGCAACTCGACAAACAGGCCGAGTGGGCTGCGCCGGCTTTTCTACTGACGACCAGCTGCAGACTGGACACCCACTGCCGCTCTCTGCAGGAGCAAGTGCAACAATGTGGTCAAACAAGAGCCCGAAATTCCGCTATATCCCCCACAGGCGGGGGATCGCTTGTCCTGTCGGGGGAAATGTTCCCGTGTCCTCCGAGGAGGCGCGGGGGGCTTTAGCACCCACTCACTAATCCGTGACGTCGCGGTCACTTGATCCGCAATCCCCCCGAGTCCCTCGCGGTTTCTCCCTCGTGTGAAACAGGGGCTTCACAGGAGCCATCGTTTCGACAAATGGAATTGTCTTCGTCAAAGCCACAGTTTATGACCGCGTTTTTTTTTTAATGTTCCTAGCGGAAAGGCACCCACAAAGAGAAAAACAGACAAATATTTAGTGAAACTTTTTGAAAATGTGTTACGTAGGTGCGCGACAGTTGTTTCTTGAGTGAAACAAGCTGTTGCAGGAAAGTTTAGCTAAAAATTGTTCTTTTTTTTTTCATTCTTATACTAACGTAGAACATGTTTAGTAGTAGAGGTGAACTTTATTTTTGTCTGAGATAGGGTTTAGAGAGGGGAGTGGGAAGATCCGTCCTCTTCTTGCTCACGTGGTGTCTTCAGCCATCTAGACGGTCCGGAATGCGTGCCGTTCTCTGCAGACATATTTTTTTGTTCTTATACTTATTTCGTCGCTTACTATTAATTTGTTAACTAATATGGAATAAACTCTCTTTAAACCTCCAACGAGCGTTACGTCTATACTCGGTTGCAACTAGGGCTCCATGTTTACGTGAAATTCGTAGGGTGTCTTTTGAAGTTTATTTTTTTACTTAAGTCCGGCGTTTATCGGAGTTTATCTTTCATAAATATCCAATGCTCGGAAATTCGGAGTGTTATTCTGCGTTGTTCTCAATGCTTCCGTATCTTAGTCGAAATGACATCTGAACACGAAAACATAAGAACGCACGAAGCATATTTTAACTGTCTGGAAAGTTTGAACGCACTAACAGATAAACACACAAATACAAATAATTGAATACAAAACAGCTACGTTTATTTTATATTCAAGTATTTTTGCTTATGCGTTTGTAGGCACCCGTGTCGCTCTGTTGTAAAATGCTCTCCTCTCCCACGTTTGTGCCAGGGGCGTAGCCAGGGGGGGGGCTTATGGGGCTTCAGCCCCCCCCGAAATTTTTCGTGCTCTCATACACCACCAACCAGCGGCGTCACCCGGGTGGTGGGATTTATTGGGCTTCAGCCTGATCATCATTTATTTAATTATTTATCTTTTTATGACCCTCAAAATGTTAGCAGAAGCAAGTTTGATATCGGGCTCTACACAGATGGCTCAAAAGTGGATGATGACACAAAACATCAACTGCTAGCTTCTCCTTGGATTCCTCCGCCATGCTAATGTTTAAGTCTATGAACGATTTTAAGCAGAAATGAATGTTTACGTGGCTTGGCTGGACAGGTACCGATGGCTTAGCTTCTCAGCGCTTCAAGAGGGTGCGTTTTGCCGAGTGTGTGTCCTTTTTAGCAGAAGTGAGATTGGCAAGGGCCAACATGCGCGCACTAAGGCCCTCGTATTCAATCCATTTCAAAAGTGTAAGCACGCCCTCGAAGTCTTCGGTGCACATGAAGTCACTAAATATCACACAGCCGCTCATCTGGTAGCCGATAGTTTTCTTCAGACCTTCTCAGGATGTGTGCCCAGTGTTGTTGATCAGCTGGACCATGGCAGGCAAATTCAAATAAGAGAGATCCGAAGGAAGTTACAGCCTATTGCTGAGACAGTTCTCTTTTGCGGGTGGCAAGGTGTGGCTCTCCGTGGACATAGAGACAGTGGTCCCATGGATTCAAGCACAGCCTCCTCTACAAATACAGGCAACTTCAAAGAGCTGCTTCGCATGCGCGCGGATTGTGGCGACACAGATAAAAAAAAAGCATTTGGAAAGTTGCCCAAATAAGGCCTCATATTTTAGTTTATATGTACAAAACCACATTATAGAAATCTCTGCTGCAATCATCAAGGAAAGCCTAGTCGCAAAAGTAAACGCTGCAGGCTGCTTCTCCGTACTTGCTGATGAAACGACGGATGTTGCTGGTATCGAGCAGCTTACTGTTTGTGCAAGGTACCTTAATAAGGATGCGAACGGAATCGAAGAAGTGTTCTTAGGCTTTGTGCCAATTCACGACCAAATGGCCGGGCCCTGGCCGACACCATCATAAGGCTCCTTATAGAAATGGGAATTAACATGCAGCATCTCCGTGGTCAAGGCTACGATGGTGCAAGTTCGATGGTTGACAAAACGAATGGTGTTCAAGCTGCTGTCCGTGAGAAATATCCAGCCGCACTCTATGTATTCACTGCGCGTGTCACTCCCTTTATCTAGTTGTGTGTGCAGCATGCTCCATCACAGACATTCGAAACTGTTTTGGGACTCTGAAGGCGACGTCTGCCTTTTTGTGTAAATCTTCTAGCCGCTCACACGTTTTGCGAAAAGTGATAAGTTTGAGCTGTCCTGAGCCTACAAGGCAGCGCCTTTTGGGACTATGCGAAACGCGCTGGGCCGAGAAGCACGATGCAGTGCTTTCATTTGTGAGCCTCTTTCAGCCGTTGATCGCAGCACTAGAGGAGACTAAGTTTAACGGAAATGGCGAAAGTCCAGTGCAGGCAAACAGTCTAATGTTGGCACTCTTTTCACCAGCGTTCCTTGTAAGCCTGCATGTGACGGAACACGTGTTAGCACTGACTTTGCCACTGTCAAAGAAGCTGCAGACGAGGAGTATCGACATGAGCGCTGCCATTGACGACATAGAAGTGATACAGCAGACAATTGAAAGTGACCGCAAGAACACGAATGTTTCTTTCTCAAAAATATTTGCACAAATGCAGGCATTGGCAGAAAAACTGAATGTGGAGATCACCAGCCGTCGAGCCGGTGTCCGGAAGCAACACCTTGGGAGCAATGCATTCGAAAGCGCGGAACAATATTTTCGCAGAACCCTGTTCATTCCGTTCATGGACCAGTTAAACCAACGGTTCTAAAAGCACAGGGTACTTCTAAAGGACTTTTCATTAATTGTACCATCCGCAATACCATCAATGCAAGATGATCGGGAGCAGAAAGGAGCAGCAAAACTCCTGACCGTTTTTGCGCATGACGTCGGAACGAGGGCTGGTTTTGGAGAACTGCGACTATGGTGGACAAAGTGGGCGAACGAAGCAGCAAACCAGCGCCCCGGTACAGGAACCGATGCCCTCTCTCATTGCGACAGCAGGTTCTGTGCGAATGTGTACAAGCTACTCCTGATTCTAGTCACCCTTCCAGTGACCACTGCCAGCGCAGAGGGAACGTTTTCAAGCATGAGGTTACTTAAGAACGACTTACGCTCCACGATGTCTGAGGAACGCATGGTTGGCCAGGCACTTCTGTACGCCCACAGAAAAAATGTCGACATCAGCGTGTCGGAAGTCATTGACCGCTTCGCTAATCTTCCTCGCCGGGTCAACGTTGTCCTTTGATACCGAGCAGGACAAAAATCAGCGCAAACGAAAGGAAAAGACACTACTGTTCCAGAGTTCAGGTCAATGAGCCCGTAATTCTGACGCAATATTATTGTTCACCACCTTTTAAAGCCGTGAGGATTTTGTACCTTTTAGCAGTTAACACTGTGACCTAATATAAGCATAAGAATACGGGCATCAGGTGGACATTACCAGCCAATCGACAGCTTCACCTTGTTCACTGAGAGGTCGGCATACGCGGCGTTACCAAACAAATTCAACTATTGGGAAGCCGTACTAACAGCATTGTTTGTTACTTTCATTTGTCGTTTTTGTTCTTCATTGCTTTTTGAACTAGAAGCGGCAACCTTCCTTTAAATTGAGTGCACAATAGTGGTTCGCACATTTAAAACAGTTTTGAAGTAGTTTCTTTCGTTATTTCTGCGCTCTTCCTTTATAGTTCTGTTTACATGGTGCGTCCGAGACAGCAGCTTGGCCCAAGGACATATCAGTTGGCCATTATGTATAGTGATCATTGCTTAGTTCCGTTTATTGATTGCATATTTAAATGTACATTTGTGAAGTTTTGCGTAAGCATACTGCGCACTGTTTCCGGTGACTTATATTTTGCCCGTATTCGAGGTGTACTTTCCCATTCTTGCTTTTCCCTGGCCGCATCATTTGTGCAAAAAGATTAACATTTTGCGTAAACAATCTGCATTAAAATCCTGGTTATTTCGTGGACTTCATTTTTTTGTCAGTTCAAAGCTGATGCAGTTCCGAAGTTTACGTGATATTTGCCGTACCTGTTACACACACACACAAACACAAATATTGAAAAGATTGAAGACAGTTATTCCTGGAAAGATTTTGCGGGCATGCCAACATAATATTTTTACGAAAAAACACATTTCTTACTCGTTCTTAACAGAGGGCAGCATTCAAGAAGTGATTTGCAGCATCTAATACAAATTGTCGCTGGTAATACATATTAATGGTAATACCAGTGACAATGTATGTACATGGTAATACATGTACATACCCACGCCGCTTTTGGAAAATTATGAAACCGGACGACAAAACCACAGCCTCTCTTTGTGACACTTCTGGATCCCCAGTTGCCGACTGCGACGTTCCATCCGTCAACTCTGCATTTTGTTCAGTCTTTACTAACGAACCTAACAACGAACTTCCTGATTTTCCGCATTTTGCTTTTCCGCCAATGCCAAAGATTACATTCAATTCAGAGGGAATTGTAAAAGTTATTAACCAATTAAAGAACTCTTCGTCATGCGGTATAGATGGCATAAGCGCCAAAATTCTGAAAAATACTAAACATGTATGTAGTTCCATATTGTCAATCATTTTTCAGCAGTCACCCGACACAGGTGAAGTCCCATTAGACTGGAGAGTTGGGAAGGTCTTTCCGTTCTTCAAGAAAGGTGACCGCTCATTTGCAGGTTACTACCGACCAATCTCGCTCACTAGTGTTTGTTCAAAGATCATGGAACACGCCATCTTTTCTCATGTTGCTACATTTTTATCATCCGTAAACTTCCTTCACCCAAACCAACATGGCTTTCGTAAATATCACTCATGCGAGACCCAACTAACATTATTCCTGCACGACATTCACCTTCATATGGACCGTAACATCCCAATTGACACACTGTTCTTAGATTTTGAAAAAGCCTTCGATAAGGTACCCCACTTCCGTCTCCTTCAAAAAACCTCGCGTCTAAACCTTCATCGGCATGTTTTTAACTGGATTAAAGCATTCCTAACAAACCGTAAACAATTCGTGCATGTTAATGATCACTCCTCCGACCTCTCGCATGTCTTGTCCAGCGTGCCCCAGGGTATCGTCCTAGGGCCTCTTTTATTCCTAATATACATTAACGATATTCCGCTTTCCGTTGAATCTAACATCCGTCTTTTTGCTGATGATTGTGTCCTCTACCGCCCTATAAATAACCCCACCGATGTCTCCTCTCTACAGCATGACCTCTCACGCATTCAGCAGTGGTGTACCACCTGGTTGATGTCCCTTAATGCGAAAAAAACATTACTAATTTCTTTCCATCGTCGCCGAAACCACACGCCGGCTACTTACACAATCAACAACTGTCATATAGCTGCTACTGACTCGATTAAATACCTGCGTGTCCATCTTTCGAGTAACCTATCTTGGGGCGACCATATAAATCACATAATTCACTCCGATAACCGCGCTCTCGGGTACACACGCCGTAACATTTCCATGACACCACCGTCCGTTAAACTACTCGCTTATAACACCATTGTCAGACCAAAACTTGAGTATGCAGCTGCTGTCTTTGACCCCCACCAAACTAATCATATCGAAATACTTGAGTCAGTACAGAACCGAGCAACCAGATTCATTGTTTCAGATTATTCCCGCTACTCGAGCGTCTCCGCCCTCAAATCCCAGTTAAATCTTTCTACCCTCGCTCTTCGTCGTCGTATTGTACGTCTCTGCCTTTTTCACAGATTCTTTTATTCAACCCCGCGTGACAACCACCTCATCCAGCCGGTCCATCGAGGTCATCGCACAAGTCATCCAAATGCTGTGATTCCGCCATGTGCCCACACCACGTCATTTCAGCAGCCCTTCTTTTTGCGCACCACCCGAGACTGGAATGACCTTCCGAACGAAGCAGCAGTCATCCGCGATTTTGCGCGCTTCAATAATGCCATCCAGGAAGCAGACTCAACCACATCCTAACATACACCTTCATCGATACCGCCGTTTTATGACGCCCACCCCTCATGTAAAGTCCCATATGGGACCTTTGAGGATATAATAAATAAATAAATAAATAAATAAATAAATAAATAAATAAATAAATAAATAAATAAATAAATAAATAAATAAACAAACAAACAAACAAATAAATAAATAAATAAATAAATAAATAAATAAATAAATAAACAAACAAACAAATAAATAAATAAATAAATAAATAAATAAATGTTATTCATATACTTAGTCGTTCTAAAAATTCAATGAGGAGGTCGCGCTGCAACGTGAGCCCCCCCCGAACAAAATTCCTGGCTACGCCACTGGTTTGTGCGTATTACAACATTGAAGCGTGTTGTTATAGACGCAAGCATACTTTTACGAGGTGCGTATATTCGATGTCGTCTGGCACACCCCAGTGCCGCCAGGGGACCGTATATCAAGATGTTGTCGCGCGCTCCCGGGGACCCTACATAACGTCTGTCGCTCTATGCGCGACAATTGAGCCCTTAGTTAAACGTGCAAGGCGTGCGCGGTCTACGAGATACTGTTGACGTGAGGCAAAGTTCACATCGGCCA
The DNA here is from genome assembly GCF_013339695.2 of Rhipicephalus sanguineus. Classification (NCBI taxonomy): domain Eukaryota; kingdom Metazoa; phylum Arthropoda; class Arachnida; order Ixodida; family Ixodidae; genus Rhipicephalus; species Rhipicephalus sanguineus. The sequence goes on along the minus strand of NC_051178.1, from coordinate 172,282,083 downwards.
AACCGGCCTATGTATGAATGACTGCTCGAACATGTACCCTCGATAAAGAACGGAACAGGGTCATATTGGCCGTTAAAGTTTATCGGATAAATCCGAATTATCAAAAATTTTACCCGCGAACGTTTGTCGGATTTTTTCGGATTTACTCGAAAACACGAAGCCCTAGTTACAATCTAAGAAAAAGATTCAGCTCCACCCACAGCCATCGCTCTCCCTCCCACAGAGAACTCACACAAATGCTCCATCCAATAGCGCTTACTCACTTTCGGGACGTCAATCACGTCTCGGATGTTTTAGGTAGTTGGCTTTCCCACATAAACACACGTTTGTGTCGCTGGTTTTATGTCGGGAACTTGAACGTCTTGGTGAACTTCAAGGATTCTGACATGGCTGTGAGACATAACTTAAAGGATTCTGACATAGATGTAGTAACGACGAACCTTAAACTCTTAATATGCATAGTGTTTATATTAGCCGAGAAAAACTACTTACGGTTCGATCGGAAACCAGCTAGCACAAGTGTCTTTCACAGCTGAAAGGGCAGGCGAGTGACGGTTCTGTGGGTGGAGCTGACCTTTTATTGCGATAGCAATTATATGGACAGTCTCGACGGGTTTTTGCCGTCGCCGTCATGTCCTTCCGGTATGAAGTACAAATTGATAAGATCCCCCCGCGCATTGTATGTTCTACCGCGGGTAAAAGGGCGCGAGCGGGGGCGACGAACGCGGCCGAAGCAGAGATCAAACGAGCCGGCCCATTTCCGTCGCTTGGAGGGTGCATGCGATAACATCACCCCGCTCGGGAGGCCTGCTGTCGAAGCAGACAGGAAACGCCACGCCCTTATTTAACGAGCATGAAAAAACGCATGCCCCCTCCGTCGCTCGGAGGATGCATTCGGTCGGAGGGGGAGGGGGGGAGGGTTGTAGCGCGTGCAGCAGTTTTGAACTTTGAATCTAAGGCCACGGTCGCGATCGCTGGCGCGCGCGCTATCTTGACAGCCATCACAGAGGGCGGCTCGTATACCCTTCTACGTGCTGCGCTCTCAACGGGAAATGACTTCGGAGAGCATCTCTCCCATGGAGCGGCCGTGTTCTGTTGTGTAGTTACGCGAGATCGGATACAAAACAGTTAGCTGTCAGCCTCACTTAGTACAACACTACAATTTGTTGCTATCGCATTCATTGCTTCGCCCTTGCGGTGAAACTGTGACTTTTTTTCTTATGTTTTAAATAGTTGTGACCGAGTACACTTCACGAATAGTTGAGCCCTAAAGTCATGCAATTCAAGACCCTTGCAATGTCAATGATAAACGTCTCAGGGCGTTCGGGGTCAACAGAACGCATACTGACCCTTCGCAACAGCTTGTTTGTAATGCTTGACTTGGTACTGTTGCTGACATTCCCGGATAAAGTCTATGCATTTTGCCATCATTCGCCCATTGTCACATTGTTCGCATATGCGCATCGACTTCCACTGGTAGCATTCACACTAGCTAAGTGTAAGGGACAAGGGCAACCAACGGGATTAATATATTATGTTTGACCGCTCGGGTTGAAAACTGAAGTGGCTGTTCGCTCGCCCTTTCTGCTGCGCTGCTTTATGCGATAACTGGTTTTCTCCGAAAGACACTGCTTGTCGTCAATGTCATCACTGAATCGAGCTGATATACAGTGTCACTGATTGAGAACCACGAGCATAAGTTATGGCAGCGCGCTTGGAGGTTTAAGAACACACTGTAAGAGCACCGTGCACCGGGACCCTGGACTGAGGGCTCCACCCTTGGGACTTCCAATCAAAGCGAAAAATAAAGTTATCTACTACTACTACTACTACTACTACTACTACTACTACTACTACTACTACTACTACTACTACTACTACTACTACTACTAGTACTGTACTAAGCACAGTTCTGCTAGTGTAATATTCACGACCTCTTTTTGTGTTATAGACTTACTATAACAAGTAAAAGCGCCACTGCAGACCGCAGTAGTAGTAGTAGTAGTAGTAGTAGTAGTAGTAGTAGTAGTAGTAGATAACTTTATTTTTCGCTTTGATTGGAAGTCCCAAGGGTGGAGCCCTCAGTCCAGGGTCCCATTAGCTGCTGCTATCCGGCTGGCCTGGTCAATCAGTCTTCGCTGGTCGTCCAGGGCTGTGCCGGAAAGAGCGGCCTCCCACTAGGATAGGGAGGAATTGAGTGTTTGAGTCCAGGAATAGGGACGGCAGTTTGGGGCATTCACACGCGTATGGTACAAGCTTGAGTGTCCTCCACAGAAAGGACATATCGGTCAGGATACTGTGTATAGGGTAAGAAGTGTGGCGGAACGCAAGGTTAGGGAACGTATTAGTTTGAAGCTGGCGCCAAGCAGCAGCATCGGGTTAGTTTTGAGTGTGGTGGACCGCAATCACATACTGTGGTTATTTACAAAGTGTCATCGAGTTGTTGTAGAAACAGTTGGCGTATCAAGGGAAAGAGCATGAGAAGATTGAGCTGTGACAAAGTATACTTTTCCCAGCCGAAAGCTGCGTCTGACGCGCGCACATTAGGCATGCGTTCTACACGGTGATCAAAATTAAGCTTTATAATTTTGTTAAAATTCAGCAATGGGAGCTACGTAAAGACCACCTTTGCAAACAAGTTATGTAGACAGGGGGACATGAAGTGAGACCACGTACGGCTGACCACGGCATTGCCATCGCAGATGTTCCGAGTACATAGCAGGTTTCTTAAATTTGGAGCGTTGATAAACCAGTGCATACTCACGTGGAATTTGATAAGGCATCTTTCATACTTACTTGATTATGGATGATTGGCACCATGGAGGAACATTATTGACACCCACCCACCGAGAACTATCGGTCAAGAGTCGGGCGGATCATATAGTCCGAAACATAGGGCTACTAGAAGTTATACAGTGTCAATTAGAATGAAGAACAGACATGAAAGTCAAGGAAAGTGTAGGGGATGTTATTTGTAGTGTAGTGAAGAGAGGACGACGACGAAGCACACAAGCAAGCTAGCAAGCAAGCAGGCCGCAGTATCAGTAGTAGCAGGGGACACCAGCTCGCGCTTGCCCAGATTTTGGCTGCTTGACGCCCGCCGCTCTCCTACGCCCTACTCTTGACGTCTGTCGACATTATCTGAAGACGCGTCAATAAACCACGTCACAGTAGTAATTGTGATGTAAATGGGAAGAAAGTAAAGTGGACGAAAAGATAACCCAACCGACTTATGCGACGTCCTGGTAGCTCGGGCGCGTTCGTCACACTAGCGGCGCTCACTAACACTCCTATATAAGTTTTAATGCACATATATACCCCATAAAGTGGACGGGAGGGTGCCCACCACCGTAGCTCAGTGGTAGAGCATATATCCGACGCGTTATTCGAAGGTTGCAGGTTCGGTTCCTGTCGGCCAACGTTTATAGCTGTCGGCGGCACCATTGCAACATATCTTTTCTTCCACTTTACTTTCTTCCCATTTACATGATCATAATTACTACAAATAACCACCCCCTATAATTTCCTTGGCTTTCCTGTCTAGCAAAGAAAAACGAGCCCTTAAAATTCCCCCTCGTTCGTTCAATTAGAATGAAGAGTGATTTTTTATGAATCCCAATTTTAGCATAAATCATGTTATTCATTGTTATTTCCGATACAGTTCTCTTCTTCGTCTTTTGGTACAGAGCCTGGATGACATTTCCACATTTGTTTAGTTTTATAGGTCTTTACCATGACACGACTACTTTCAGTTGTCGTTTTTTTGCGTCAAATGAAAGGTCAAGCCCTCAAGAGCCCAGAAAAGGTAGTGCTAAGCGCGAGTGCGCCCTGAAAAAGTAATTACAGTATGTTTTTAAAAGCTAGTTTCGGTTCCTACTGTACCCTGACGTCACAACACGGTATGAGCTTCTAGTCACGTGCTCGCACAATATACAGTGACGTTTCCACGCACAAGCGGCCATTTTGGAAGTTTTGATGACGTACAAGCGGCCATCTTGAAGTTTCGGTACCTGACGTCATCACAACAAGCCAGACTGCTGCGTGAAGTCACCAGAATTTGTACTGTAGCCTGACGTCAAGCTAGTGTCGATGTCAGTATTTGCGCCACGGAAAAATTGACTTTAATATCAAATTAAAATATCTTATCAGCATTTGCTGAGCTTCACAGTTGCTCAGAGCCGTCTCTGCATACAGTAGATATGTATGGCAGAGTAAACTCGCATTCGAAAAAAGGTGTCAGTACCCCTTTAAAGGAGTACTGACACGATTTTGAAGTGCAGTAAAACAGACCTTTTTGGTTTCCTTGGCATGTAGTCTTAACGCTCTCCCCACACCGCATCTGGGAAACACGTATAAATATTTAAGTTTGATTTTAAAGTTTTCATCTCCCAGCATCTGCAAGGCAGCTTCACCGCATGGAGAGCCCTATGACGTTTCAAGTCAGCTCACTTGGTTCGCGAAGTCTGGGTTCTGCATGCAGTCTAAATCACAGAAGTCGCTGTCGGAGGCACTCGACGACAGTTCACCCATCATGAACCACGTTCGACTGACAGCAAAGGACAGCAGGTGCATATTTCGTGGGTTGCAGTCTGCCCGTGACGTCACGGGCAGACTTGACACGTCACTATGAAGCCGCCCTCTCGAAACCGAAACCGAAACTGCTGGTTGAAAGAAGCGGTATTAAAAATATATGCGATGCATCCCCAGGCACCACGACACTCTTTTTAGGGTTCTCGACACCCGTGCTTTATTTAGAGCAACAACCCGAAAAATTTTAAAATTCATGTCAGTACTCCTTTAAGCATCCTGCCGCCCTGTTCTTGGCCCATCCCCGTTTGTGGGTGAGCGCCATCAGGAAGAGGTCATCATTATCATCATCATCATATGGCGCCGCAAGTCCCCTGGTGGCTGTTTTTGTGTTCCTGCTTAGTAGCGTCCTGGTAACTCGGGACCGTTTGTCGAAACGCGAAGTGGATCTCGAAACGACGTCGCACTTCCTCGTGAGTAACAGCGTTCGAATTTTTCGTTTCTCTGTAGAGGCTTGAATATTTTCCTCGTTAGAAGTACTACATAGTGATCGGCTGGCCGCAGGAATCAAGTGCACAAGGCTCACAAATGCTATCGCATTTATGGCGAAGCCTGACGTCATACATACTGAATGGCGTTCACTTTTCCTTCATTTGTTAACCGCGCCCGAATTTCGGGGTTATCGAGGTGTTGACTTCACTTAGCACTGCGTTCACCGAAGTTCCGCGCGGCTGTCGCACAATCGGAATGGCCAAGGTTCTAACCAGCGGTTATAAATCGCTGGTTTCGCTGAGTGCTGCAGACACCGTAGATAAAAGGTCTCTTCGATTTGGCTTGCACTGCCTGCACTAGTTCTGAAAAGTGCCGTGGCGGTGCGAAGCGGTGCTGTGAGCGCGCAGCACCGGTTCAGAAAGTGCCAGTGCAGCCGCGACACTACTGACACTACCACGCGGCGGCTGCCACCAAAACGAAGATGCAGGTGCAGGCCGTGTTGGTCGAACAGCCGACGCGGCGTGTATCGCTGGTATTGTTTACCAAAAACACTGCCGCGGCGGCACTCTTCGTAGCTGCCGTATGGAACTGCTCGACTCTGCAGCGACGACGATTCCTACAAGGCCACCCTCACGACTCCGAGGATGATTTTGATGGCTTATGTGTTTTGGTCGCCTGCATGTTGGTACGTGAAGATGTAACTCCTGTTCCCGGGTACGAGAACGTCGTCGGCAGGTTCCATCAGTGTGATTTCAAGAGACTGTTCAGACTATCTAGAGAGACGTTTTACCGGTTAAATGGAAAATTTCGCTGGTTTCGACCTTCTATGAAAGTGCGCGCGAGGCCATACAACAAGAAAAAACGAAAATATGTGGGGTCCCTTGACCGACGCTAGGACGGCTTAACGCGAAAGTTCAGTTCAGTTATACAGGAAAGTGTACACTCGCAAATTTGTGCTCAAAGAATTTTACTGACGTCGCCACTTTTTTTCACGCTAGACTAGAGAACGAATGTGCAATTCTTGTAGACCATTAAAGGGACCCTCACCAGGCCCCATAGCAAATTTTAGTTAGACGCTGGAAGTTGTTGTGTGCCGAATGAAGAGCACTATGCCGCAAGAATTTTTCAAATCGGTTCATTACGAGCTGAGAAAAACAATAATTTGTAGCGGCGCGAAACCATGATGCGAGGAGGCGAGTTTCAAACCCTTGCCACTCGCCCCGTGTAGCCTTCGCAAGCCAAATCCCTTCCCTGCCCTCTTCACTTGACACATACGGATGAACACGTCATGCGCATGCATGGTCACGTGCGCATGACGTGCCCGAGTCAGCCCGAGCACGCGAGCGGCGTTGCACGGCCGCTACCTTTTTTTTTTTTTTTATGTAGCGGCCGTGGGCGTTTTGTCGGCGTTCTCTGTGGTGTACTGCTACAGTGAACTAGTACTGCCTGTTTCTGCGGGACGGACATGAAAGTTGAGACATTTGTACGGGCACGAGAGTGGCGGTATCATGGGCCAGTGCCGCATTAACGTTTACTTGGACGCGGTAGAATAAATGAGCATAATGAGTGCTCGAACGCGCCCGAACATTACTTTCGTTTCCAGGGCTGGCGTCTGCTCGATGCGCTAACCGCGGGGACACGAACGCATGGGAAACGGAGGCACATTAGCCCCGCATCTCGCTGCCAATCACGAAAAAAAATGAAAAGACGCACACATTCCCTTTGTGTGTCTCATTTTTCCTACCAAGTTTTATTAATCTATTCAAGCAACAAATTACACATGTCGTGTCAAATATTTATCACAGTGTCACGTGCTACTGTTGGCGACGTCAGAGCACAGTCGTCCACGTAGAGGAGCGACGTCACAGCACTATCACCTACGTAGGGCCATTTTCTCATGTACGTCATCCCCTCATTCTCTAAAGCGCGCGCCCGCGAGAGGAAGGGCAAGCAGCGTTCACCTTGAAATTTGACCCATTTCCGCGGTGCGTAGCGTTGCAAATTTTGGCAGACATGATCGTGAACGCCCAGTGTATGCATTGCGCTCGTTAGCTCAAAATTGTCGAACCTGGTGAGGGGCCCTTTAAGACACATGTATACGCACGCTCGCATGATGAATACCTTTTTGAACTCAAAAGTTTTTCTAGAAGCTTCACGATTTCGCAAAGGCGAACTGAGAGCGCAGCTCGCGAGTCGCGCCACATCTTTATACATAAATTGCAAGTGACGTCAGTTCCTGTCTTCCGTCCGCCATCACCGAGCACGTACGTCTCAGTGACCGCGCTGTGTTTGCGCTCGTGCGCGGATCGTTCGGCGTAGTGCGCGTGCTTTGATTGTTTGCCTAGCGCTTATGACGAACGAGAATCGTTCAGGACATCATGCAGCCTGCAGTGTCGTCAGTGGTGTCGCACGTAATGGTTGAAACAACTTCACACGAGTCACCTACAGCGGGCCGCTCTTCGCCGCCTGCATTTTGCGGCGCTCAAACTGCACAGATTTCGTCGCTGATTGCGGCATAAAACCATGGCCCAATACAATGTTTGGCGCCCAGTCGGGGGGGGGGGGGGGGGGGTTCGTTTCACCGAAGAGTTAAGATGGCCTCCCGAAAACTAAGCCGCGATCGCTGTGTTCAATTCGGTGCGATCACGTTTGGACAAAAATTGACCTCGCGCATAACTCCGTGGTGATACACTCGGCGAAAAGGTGAGGAGATTCGCAAGCATAACTTGCCTGTTATGAAGTGACACCTGCACACACAAACGTTGTGCAACGTCCGAGGTCCTTCCTGATTACGCGCGCATAAGCCATGTGCTTCGCTTCTCGGACAGCTCTTTCGTGCGGTTGCACGGGTTTGTGATCCAAACAGTACGTCCCCGCGTCTGGTCTTTTTTTTTATTATTGATTTACACTTCTCGTGCAGCAGCCAAATATCGCACAAACTGCCGTTGCGATGTGCCGCGTTGATGGGAAATGCGAGAGCCGCACAGCTTGAGTCGGTGTCGTCTGCTGCCATGTGCTCGGTAATGGCGGCGCATGCCGCGAAATCGTATCCCAGAGTTCCGCGGTGTGACGTAGTTGCAAGTTATGTATTACTTTTTAAATGCGAATGCATTCGGGGGTTGTCCTGCGTCCCTGGCCGGCGTGCGCGCTCCTCCTCGCCCCTAGCAACAGCTGCGCCGCGCCTAGCAACCGGAGCAGGTGGTGAGCGGCGGAGGGTAAGGGAGAGGAGGAGCGCGCGGGCGTGTGATGGCGCTCGCATCGCGGAGCAGCGGAGGGTAAGGGAGAGGAGGAGTGTACCCGGTGAGGGCGCTCGCATCGCGGAGCTCGTTCGGCGGAGAGAGAGCTCGGGCGCTACTCCTCCCCGCGCTCGGACCTATATATATATCATGCAGGGAGCGCGCGCTTTGGTGTCTTGATAGCGATGGAAGTCGGTGAAGTCGAATCTCTCGCGGCAACGATACCACTAGGACGAAGTGTAACACAATGCAACTCGAGCATTACGCCTCTACGTGCACATTCTCGTCTCTCTTCATTAATTAATCGCACACTCATCGGGGGCAACCAAATGCATTCGCATTTCCTCACGATCCGCCTCGGGGAGGTGCGGCTTTTTTTTGTGTACCATTCGTATTGCCGTCAAGTACGGTGAATTTTTCTGCTCACGAGAGATGTAAAAAGATCCGGCTTAATAGCTGCCGAAAAGACGTGGCTAAGATTGCCCGTCGGAGTCAGCAGTTTAACTTGCTTTTGCACGCCCTGAACAACAACACGCAGCGTCGTCTGCTCTAAGCTCGGGAGGAGGAAGGATCGCACGCCATGCTGCACTTCTTTGCACCTCCTCTTGAGCGATTGCAGGCCGGCAGAGAACTCGTGCAGAACTATGCTTGCACTATAGTGCTTAGAATGCACCATATACCTGCACCTTGACAAAACGAGACAACCGGTACAGCGGGCGCGCGCGGCACCAGCAAAACGAGGAGGACGGTGCTGCACCCGTTGAACTGGTGCCGCCGGTGCAGCCAAATCGAAGAGACCTTGAGCTTCAAGCAAGATTTGGGGCATGCCAAATCAAAAGTAATTAACAAGTAAGGTATTAAAGGGGCCCTGCAACACTTATTCTTAATGGTCAGAAAACGCTGCCGATCGGTAGTTGAGGCTCCCGAGAACACGCGAGCCAAACATTATAGCGCATCACGCGGCCTGGAAATTACAATTCTCAAAGTCAGCTAGAAATCGCTTCCCCTTCTCTCGACGAATAATACCATAAACCCAAATGACGGCGTTATAGACTCAAAGTGCACGGCCACTGGCTGATTTGAGCATCATGACTGCGCGATCACATTGACAGTAAGGCACGCGTTCGAAGAAAGAAGAAAAAAAGGCTGAAGGTCATGACGCGCGCTGACGAAGGGACACATCTTCTTGCCCCCTTGTCATCCCCCTCCCTGCGTAGCTTTCAGTGTGCTCGCTAGTACGAAAGGAGAGAGAAAGTGTTTGAAGCCTGCAACAAATCTCTGTAACAGTGTAACCCCGCTCAAACATTTTCACGACAGTCGAATCGTAAGGCAATAAGCTTTTTAATGAAGCCATTCGACGATTACTTGCAGTAGTGTTGCAGGGCCCCTTTAACCCTTTGAGGGTGGAATTTTTTCGCGAAATGCACTCCAAAAATGTGTATTTTTTATTGCTGAATATTAATTCTTCAGACGATTCTATTTAAGAAACAACTTGTCTCAATTTTTTTTTTTGCGTGACTGTAAAGTGACAAAAATCATATTTATTGTTACATACACATGGTTTATTCGTGAGCAACATCAAGCAAAATCCTGAAAAAAAACTTATACGATTTTTTATAAATAAAAAATATTCGTTGTATTAAACATAGCTTACAGACATACAAAAATAATCACACCAGAGTACTCTTCCGGTAAAAATGTTTTCTCTAACACTACAAACGTTTCAGCGTGTGATAGTCGAGATGTCCCTCCTGCACCATCATCCGGGTCTTAACTCGTAATAAATCCTCGTCTGACCAACTGACATCCAATGAATCAGATTCGGCACTTGGCGAATAGTCCACATCGGAAGAATCGCCGCTCGACTCACTAGCAGCAGAGCAACCGGTGCACGCCTTCCATAGCGTAAGCGCACTGCATGAGTAAACGCACGGAAGAGAACTCTATGGTTGTGCGCCCGTCAGGAAAGCAAAGCGAGGGAAAAAGTTATACGGTGTTAGTTTTTTCGAGTCCCCAAAACAGGAAACGAACTATGGCGTCATCGTTTGTGTAATTTAGTGCTGCGCGGACAGAGATGTAATCGCGCCCCGGAGAGCAATAAAGAGTAACAAGCGCTCGCCCTTTGAGAGATTAGTAACCAGAGATCCACCAGCTCTACGGGCACGAGAAGCGATAACCACAGATAACCAACACTTTGGAAAATGTTCCAAAAGACGGGTGAATTTATGATTGTAAAAGGTTTACTCCGATTTAACAAAACAATAATTAACAAAATGGCATGGACGTTTCGCCACCTATGCACTGTTGTGCCATTGCCTTGGCGGCCTCGACTGCCGACGCTAGTCGCAGTTCTCCCAAGCTTCTTAAGGGGTATTCACACGAGGGAGAAATCCGCGGGGGACACGGTGGGATTGCGGATCACGTGACCGCGACGTCACGGATTAGTGAGTGGGCGCGACCCCCCCTTCCCCCCCCCCCCCGCGACTCCTCAGAGGACACGGGGACCTTTTCCCCGACAGGACAAACGATCCCCCAGTGGTGGGGGGATATAGCGGAATTTCGGGCTCTTGTTTGGCCACATTGTTGCACTTGCTCCTGCAGGAAGTGGCAGTGGGTGTCCAGTCTGCAGCTGGTCGTCTGCAGCTGGTCGTCAGCAGCTCGTCAAACGGGTGGTACTAAAGTCCCCAGATTTCTCCCTGTTAAGGAAAAGTCTCGGGACTTTAGGTGGTACAAGCCACCAGAGTAGTTTATGGCGTATTCGGATGGGCGATTTTGAGCGCTCTAGAGCGCTCTGAAAAGTGTTCACACGTTCGGTTGGCAAATTCCGAGTGCTCGAACTACCTTCGGTTGGTTCTTTCGGAGCGTCAGCCTCCGACTCGGAGCGCTCCCGACCGCTCTGACTTCGAAGTGAGAGCGTGGTGCGATCTGGCCGGGAGGGTGGCTCACGTGGCACTAGACGCCGCGTTTACCGGCAGGTGACAGGGTGACAGCGCGAGCGCGCATTTCAGAAGGGGAGAGCATCGGACGAGTGATACTTCGTACACGTGTGTTGTATTGCGTTCGTGGCGTTTTTGAGCGTTTGTGTGGTGAGTTCACATGTACAGCGGTGAGCATTCTTAGGGTGAACACAGGAGCGCGTGGGCGACGGCACTGTCAGCGCTGCGTAACGGTCATCGCTTGAAACATTGCACATGCGCATCATGCGTTCTACAAAATAATCTTTTCATCGCGCGCACGCAAGCGTATCCACGACAAGCGTCTTCATGACGTAGTGGGCGCGGTGGAAAGAGTGTATCGAAAAACACATGCTGCCCATGTGCAATGTTTCCAACGATGGCTGTTGCGCGGCGCTGACAGTGCCGTCAGCCACGCGCTCGCGTGTTCACCCTAACAGTGCTCACCGCTGTACCAAGCAATAACTGCACCATGTCAAAAAGGAGGCGGCTACTGAAGGCGGACGAAACGTAAGTGGTGTTACAGCAGCTCGCAGACGAATGCCTTCACATTGATGACGCCGAGCAACCTAATAGCGTATGCTAACGCATTACATGCGAGTACAAAAAATGTTGGCAAAAGAAGCGCTCTATGCCGAGCTCGCGTGTGATCGTGAACGGCGTAGGCGACGGCCGGCGTCCGCCATGCTAGGCCTACCTCGCGGAATCGTGAGTGACGGCGAGCTATTGCGATGTGCTCGTCGTTCGCGAAGGCGTAGTTGTAGTGATTATTTTCTTATATAACGAAGCGTGACTGTGCAAAAGTGTTTGTTTTGTGCTTTATTGCGATGATACGAAGTCATCCGAGTGTACATTCCGAGGCGCCGTATGTGGGCGGAGCCTACGGCTGATTGCTCGTTCGCCCCGTGTGTGCTGAATCGATGTACGCCGCATGCCGGACATCCGACGCCGCACACCGGATCGGAGGCAAAATCGTAACATCTGTCTGGCCCTTTAACCAGCAGCTCGGACGATGACGCCAGCTCGGATGGTCGACCCTATTTGTCGATGTTTACCCGGCGGCTTCCCGCGCTGGTTGCACGGTGGCGCTACAGGCGCGCTGCTCCTAGAGTTCCTGTATATGCTACCTTTAGATAGCATATACCACGGCATATACAGTGACTCTAGCTGCTCCTAAAGTCACTGGAACGGGAAAAGTACCGCGACCGTCCTGCCCGCCGCCATATTTGGTCCAGCGCCGCCGAAGCTACGGCGGCGTGGTGTTGATTTCACGCGGAGTAACGCATGTTTTACCCATTGCGTGCGCTTTTGCAGCCCCGAATGAAGAATGCCGTTGTTCTCTAACTGATAGGAAAAAAATAGCGGCAGTTTTCACTTGCCTACGCGGGCACGCACGCGTACTAACGCGATAAAGAAATGCGAACTGCGGCATTTACGCGGTCGGCTGTCAGCATTTCTTAAATGCGAAGCATTTTTGCGCGAACATCTGCGAGTTTGGACGCAGTATCTATCTATCTATCTATCTATCTATCTATCTATCTATCTATCTATCTATCTATCTATCTATCTATCTATCTATCTATCTATCTATCTATCTATCTATCTATCTATCTATCTAGCCGCCCACGACTATGTGCTCTCCTGGCCGTTTCGTTAATGGGATGCATGCCAAATTTGGTATGGCGTAACGCGACTATATGACGAATATAAAGTACAGGTGGCAACAGGAAAATAGTGACATGTACGCCATGATTTGCATGCCAGGCTCACGGTGCGCTCGCGGCCGCTTCGCTAGCTTGATACACACCAAAATTGATATGGCGTGACAAGAGTGTATGATGAACATAGGTTACTGGTCATAACGTGCAAAGCATGGCAGGCATACCATGTAAAACATGATTTACATGACATGGTCTCGGGGCGCTCTCGGTCGTTTAATGAAATGCATATATATCAAAATTGATACGTCGAGATATTTTTGTATGACGAACGTTAGTGACAGGTGGTAACATGAAAATCATGACTTGAATGTCATGTGCAGCATCACTTACTTGCCGCGCTCATGGTGCGCTCGCGGCCGGTTCGGTAGCTTGATATACACCAAAATTGGTATAGCGCGAGGTGACTGTATGACAAACATGAATTACAGGTGGTAACGTGAAAATCATGACATATGCTTGACATGCACGGCATGTAACATTACACTATCTTTGTGCGCTTCCGGCCGTTTTGTTGACTGGATGTATACCAAATTTGGTATGGCATGACATGGGTGCGTGAATAACATAAATAAGAGGTCATGCGTTTTATATAGCAGATTCTACATGCATGCATGCATGACAAACATGTGATATATAGTGAACTAGATGTCATAACACGAATGACTTCATCAGTCTCAAAGACTAACAAGGCGATATATGCAGCTCTTTGCTGGCTGCTTCGCATTAGATTGATTACCACAATGCGTGGGATCTGCCGGATTCACACAAAAGGCACAATTATACAGTCACGTCACGCGCTACCAATCTTGGTGCATATCAAGCCAGAGAACCGGCCGCGAGTGCGCCATGAGCATGGCATGTAAAAGATGCCTTAAATGACATGCGTGCCATTATTTTCATGGTACACACTGTTATGTTCCTCATACAGTAACTTCAGGCAATACCAATCAGTAGCAGTCAGTTTTCATGGCGCACTGATCCTTATATGTGATCCCAAAGGCGTCAATTTTACGCCAAACATAATTAGGAGCTGCCGCGGCAATGTTATTGTGCATGAACCTTTTGCGGCAACCACGCGCAACAAGCTGCAGTAGTGCAGCGGAGGCGCAAACATTCCCAGAAACAACATTTGCGAATTCTCAATGAAACGCTTGCCTCACAAAGGCGGGTATCAGTCGTGGGAACAAATATTTCGCGCCGTATTCTGCGCAGCCACACAGCCCGTCGCTTGGCATCCTTTGCCCGTTTCCCGCCGGTTGCTGCACCCAAAAGCGCAGCACCCAGGCCTTCTTCGATGCCTCGACAGGCTTGCGATGAAGTGTCATAACGATACGGGATGTCGTAACGTTCCTGCACGCTTTTCTGAGGTTATAAAAACAATCGCCCATCAAAGCGCCGTGCGTCGGCGGCCGGGAGACACTGGCGAGGCGAGCGAGCTGGACCATTTGTGTGGCGAAGCCGCCGAAAGGGCGCATCGGCGAAGAGAAAACGAACGCGGTACTTTTCCGCTTCCAGTGACTTTAGCTGCTCCGAGATCGTCGATCCATTCGGTTGGTACGCTACCTCTCGCGCTCCGATTGCGTGCTGCCTCCGCATCTGCCGACTCCGATCCAGAGGATCGGAACGACTAAAGTCCCTAGATTTTTCCTGCGAAAAATCTAGGGACTTTAGGAGCGACCAACCGAATAAGCCATTAGTAACACTGGTCTCCCCCTCAGTTCGCCTCGTCCGTGTGAGCGGGGGACATTTGTGGAGGATTCTTCTCGTGAGCAGACGTCACTAGGCTCCGCCTTTGTCCCCCGTGTGAATACCGCTTTCTGAGAACAACATTTCTGAGCGGGATGGAAATAACAATAGCGCTCCGTGCACCTGCGCCTCCAGACCAGGAAGGGAGCGAGCGCGCGCCTCCAGACCGGCCGTGATTCGTCTTAAACCATGGGCTTGCAACAACAACTGCGGCCCCCAACCGGTAGTTTTCAAGGACGCATGTGACACTGGTCGATCTCCGCTCATTTGTCCTCAGTGTATACTGAGAATGCCACCTGCATAGGTGACGAAACTAGACTCCCGGGAAAAAACTGCTCTGCAATCCCATGCGGCTCAAGCTCAAGACTCGCCAGCACTCTGCATGCGGGACTGCTCGACTCGTGGCTCTCGGGACGTACCACCGTCGCCTGGTCATACGTATGCCAGCTTTTCACTTTTGAACTTTTCTTAGAATTAGCCACTGTCTGTTGAGCATATGCTTTTGAACTGTTAACGAATTGCGGTTCGAGCTCTTACACACACACAACACACACACACACACACACACACACACACACACACACACACACACACATATATATATATATATATATATATATATATATATATATATATATATATATATATATATATATATATATATATATATATATACGAGCAGGCTTAGAGCTGCAATACACTTTCGGCCGAAGCGGCTACGTTTCACATCACACGTGATTATGGCGCCATGGTAAGCAGTTTCGGTGTTAGGTGGCGCGGCGATGTCATTGTTGCGCTTCCCTGCATTTGTTGTTAAGCCTTATGAAAAAAAAAGAGTATTTAATTTTTCTTTATTTACTTGCAGGTCATTTGTGACGGAATCCGAGTTTGTGACGGTAGCTGAGTTTGTGCACTGGGCTGACCCGGCCATCGGGTTTGTAAAGCACGGCGAACTCGAACGACCGACATGATCCTTGAGACGCTCTATCGATCGTCTACATCTTGTGGAAAACTTACCCGAAGAATATTTTCTCTGTGACATTCTATATCTTCCTCTTATCGTAGATCTTAGAAGCATGAAACCGTCGGCTGGACCCTCGCGCCCACTTCTGCCAAAGCCCGCTAACGTTGGACAGGGCACGTTGAGAAATGATAACCCACCAATGCAGAGTAACGACGGTGTTCTCAGGTTCAGCCTGACCCTGACGCCCGAGCATTTCCCCGATTCGCATCAGCCTGCTTCAACGAACGGCATTGTTACCGCTGAGTCTTTCATCAACTCCCGTGGCAACGATTTCGAGAGAGTTCGCTACACGCGCCATACGATTGGTTCGTTGCGCTGCAGATTTTGTGAGTCAGTCTGGCCGAGTAAGCGCAGTCTTCTTCTTCACCTTCAAAAACACAGCCGAGATGCCTCGCGCCAGACTGATATCCTGCTTGAAAAGCTGGTCTCGAGCCTGAGCGCGCTTGGGTACGGTATGAATGACCCGCCGAGCGCGACACCTTACGGGCAGAACAGAGCGGCGAACGTAACCTTGGAGCAAACTCAAGCCCATCAATGGCCCCGAACGCGGCGTAGTTTTCCCGGGCCTGGCCAAACCGAACAACAGACGCAGATGACGAGCTCTTCCAACAACTTCAGTGTTCCTCCAGGTAACTCTAGCTCAAGTATCAAGCTGAATAACTACGCACAGAAGGCGTACCAAACAGGTCAGCGGCTTATCGCCGGTGACCATGGACGGGTTGTTATGAGCCCAAGCAGTGCGGGGCCATCTTCTCAGAACCCGACAATTTTCGGTGTTGAAAGCTGCAGCACTGCGCTTAACAACGAGTGGGCGAACCAAAGGCCTGCGCAGCAAGCCACAGCTCTCAATCCAACGCTCGGTGACAATGTTCGTGGCACGTCGCTGAATAACAGCATTGGGAGAGGGGAATCTAGTCCTCAAAGCCAACCTGTGACGCCGAACAAGAGACCGTCACAGGCGGAACTCAGGGCCTCCGATTCTAAGCGCAGCATTGAAAGACTTGCAGTGGCCCAAGCTATATTAAGCCCTCTGCAATACATTTTCCTATCTGCAAATGACGCACCTGCGGTCTTTTCAGGGAGCGACGTGATTCGTCCGTCAGCTGAGGATGTGCCCAGCATCGAGGGCACCACACCAGGAGTTAACAACATTGCAAATAACCAGCTCCTACCCTATGGAGCACCTACTTCACCGCTTGGTGTTAAAAGGCAGGATGTTTCACCGCTGTGGAAAAAGTCTGCTCTGCGCATTTCTGGCACCGAACCGTCACAACCGGAGAAGTCCTTGACGAATTCCCCGAAGCTTACAAAAGACGCCGACCGCGGCAATTGTGCCTCGAACTCTGAACAGCGACCCTCGCACGACGAAGTGACTTCCACGCCGTTGCTTACATCGTGCACTGAATCTCGCTGGCGTGAAACCTCGAACACAGGCTCGTTTTCACGTACAGGACGCGAGTCATCATACGGTGGTGTCATCGTCACCGATATCTCCGCTAATCAGAGTCAGGGAGACTGGCGCACTGCCTGCGAGGAGGACACAACCAAAGAAGGAAGTTCGGCACAGCAAGGGGAACCGGTAGTCCAAACGGACAGCACAACAGAAAACCCGCCTGCTCTGCCATTTGCATTGAAGCCCGTGCTAGACCTCGAAGTTCTCGAGCAAGTCGTGAAGCAAGAGGAAGACGCGGTCCCGGTGTCATGCCATTTGGACGTTGCCGAAGAAGAAAGCCCGGACGGACTAGGCAACAAGAACGTCGATGAACTATCGTCGGCCCAGTGCGTAGCGGGCCCTGCGTCTGGTGGGGACGTCGTCATCAACGAAAGTCCGGACCCTGCGTCTGGCGGGGACCCCGTCGCCAACGAGAGTCCGGGACATCTTTCGAAAGACCACATCCCCAACAACGCTGAGCTACCGCCGTCTACTCCGAATGCCGTCCATGGCAAAGCCGTGCAGCACAAGAGAGGCTTCTCCTGTGACCACGTTGCCAACGGCGCAAAAGCGGCGCAGCGATCGAAACATTTTCACGGGAGCTCCCTCGACAAAGCAAAAGCACGTATCGCCCCGGCAAGCATCACGGAATCCGACAACGGCCCAGGTACTTCCCAACCGAAGCGCATTAGAGCTGTGACCTGGCACCCTCCACAGTACGACCACAACGACAACGGCGCACCTCCCCCGAACGCGGCCAAAGGCGCTGCCCGCCAAAAGTTGGCACAGGGTGAGTGTAGAAGTCCATGCGTGATGCGTACAGCTAGGAGGCGACGGAGCATGTTTTATTGCATTTGTATGGACACTTCAGGCGCATTTTTGCCGTCGCTGTGACGTCCCGTATAAAGTCCAAGTCGATAACGTTGCCCTGCGCATCGTTTGTTCTATGTGCGAGCTAAAGCGTGCGAAAACGCGCCGTAGAAGAAGGAAATCTCCCGCAGCTGTAGGGGAAGCCCCGACACGAAAGGGAGAAGGAATGTGCATAGGAATAGTCTCTGCACTTCGTAAGAAACGCGTTCATGTTCTCATCTCATAGCATTGTGGGACTTTTGATAAGTGTTCTTTAGCGCAAATGATTTCATATGCCCGTGTTCAATATATCTGGGTTTAGGTGCAGGAATTTAAAGCTCCAACCAGTGCACGTGCGAAACAGCACAGTGGGCGAGAGCGAGCGGCACCAGTGCTTGATGCTGTTTTTTTTTAAACTTTATTTATCATTACACCGATCCTGTCGTTCGTTTCACTTATCCCATTGACGGTTTTCACTCTCCTGCTATTTCTTAACCTCTTTGCTTACCTTGTGAGAACTTCATGCCGAAACCCCCAGCACTTTTAGTGTTTATCTCCTTCTCTGTCTTAGTCGAGCAAGCGGTGTTCGAAGGTGTGTAGTTGATTTGACTTGTTTCAATGCACCGAAAAAAGTAAAGCGTGGGAACCCATGAGCATCACCGAACACAGGAATGTCCTTCCAAGGATGGACGCTTCCAGCATAATTATTAAGGCGAAAGCCTTAAGTGGCTCGTGAGATGCGCAATGTGACCGTCCTGCGGTGTCCGCCATCGGCCACAACACATGTGCTGCCAAAAATAACCCACGTGGCGTGGACAGCCAGCGGACAGGTTCCGCAACTTTGCTTCTCTTTGGCAAAACTCTCGCAGTGGCGCGCCGTTACAAGCTACATGGGAACGTCGAAGTAGTGGTTAAAGTTAATTGTAATACCGGCGTATAAGCTGACCATGAATTTCGCTTCTATACGTCTCCTTAAGCAATCGCATAAGGGATTCCTACGAATTTTTGCGTCTGTAGCGCAATAATTTTAATCCATCTGTAGTGGGTTACAACCTTAAGAATAAATACAAGCTTCGCCCACAGCCATCACTGTCCCACCCAGATATAATTTTCATAGACGTTCTATCCAATAACACTGGCTCATTTCCGTGACGTCGAGCCTCTTTAGCGCGTGTCAGATACTCCGTGTTCCCATACAGACGCGTGTTTGTATCGCTGGTTTCACGTCGAAAACTTGAACGGCCTAGAAAATTTTATCAGAGATTCTGACATCCCTGATTGGCCAAAAATAATATTTTAAGTAGAAATGATGAACCTTCAGCTTTTGATATGCGTGCGTGGTATTTACATAAGCACAGAAAAACTACTTACGGTTCGAAAGGAAACTAGCTTGCACGTTCCGTTAGGTGATTGACAAGCGCGCCGCGGTTCCGTGGGCGGAGGTTGTATCTATTCTTATGTTGTAAAGGCGCGTTTACACTAGAGCGACACGACACCGACGCAGACGGTCGGCCGACGATGTCGCCGGACCGTCTGGTCACACTAGGCCGACGAGGACCCCGACGCCTCCAAAGACAGCATGTCGTAGTAGTGTAACATGATGGCAAACACCAGCAAAACGCATCGGGAGACTGGTCGTCGGCAGGTCGTCGGGAGATCTCTGGCCGAGCGAAAATTTGCCCATGTTACTTCGAACGTTGAAGGGGGAGATCCCCTTCGACATCCTCGGGCATTTGATAATGGGCATCTCACGCACCCCTCCGACGCCTTTTCTTTGCCTCCCTTTGTCTGTCCGCACCCCCGTTTCCTGACGCCGGAAGGAGTGGTGGGGGCCGCGCCGCTACACCGAGAGGGACAGTGGTAGAGGAGGGAGGACGGCCTAAACGAGCAGCAGGTGGTCCCCCGTTTTCAACTTTTGCACGCATGTTTAGTCGGTGTCGCTGTGCGCGCCTTCTGTGTGACAAGAGAATCGACCGAAGAAAGGCTGGGAGCACGATAAGACGCGGACGGCGTCTTTCACAGACGATCTGCCGACTGTTGGCGTCGTTGCAGTGTAAATAGGACGACGACACGACAAAAGACACTCCCGGCGACAGTCGGCAGACCGAAATCGGTGTCGTGTCGCTCTAGTGTAAACGCGCCTTTTTGGAAACGTTACTATAACAAAAGAATGCTACGTTCGATCCCGCTCTGAAAACTTTGATGGGGTCTTGAAACATACTCTTAATTTTTTTTTCTCCGATACCTGTGCGAAC
Organism: Rhipicephalus sanguineus; assembly: GCF_013339695.2. NCBI lineage: Eukaryota > Metazoa > Arthropoda > Arachnida > Ixodida > Ixodidae > Rhipicephalus > Rhipicephalus sanguineus. Next base: position 172,261,847 of record NC_051178.1, on the reverse strand, counting down.
TCTGCAGCACCGCCAAGCTCCGAGGACAACGAGGAGGCCCCCAAGTCGGCGTTGGGCGGTGGCACTTCCAAGACCTGGCAGTGTCCGTCGTGCTCCAAGGTGCTGTCGTGCAAGTCCAGCCTGGACCGACACCACCAGCTGGTGCACGAAGGGCTCAGGCCGATGAAATGCCCTCACTGCACCAAGTCGTTCGGCCTGAACGACTCGCTGCAGATCCACATACGCGGCGTGCACACAGGAGAGCGGCCGTTCGGGTGCCACCTGTGTCCCAACGCGTTCTCCAACAGCGCGAGCCTGCACAGGCACCTTATGTGGCACAACAACGTCCGGAAGTTCGCGTGCCACCTCTGCCCCGGCAAGTTCGTCATCAAGGAGCACTTGGAGCGTCACGTGCGCAGTCACACCAGGGAGAGGCCATTCGCGTGCCCACTCTGCCCCAGGCGGCTGGCCACTTCGTACGCCCTCAAAAGACACCGTCTCGCGCACCTCGACGAGTGGCCGCACCAGTGCGAGGTTTGCGGCAAAAAGTTTCGCGAGTTGCGAACCCTTCGGAACCACACTCACTCGAAACACCCGACCGAGATTAGCTTCGAATGAATGGCTGCCCCGCCTCGCGAGAACTTCAGTTGCAGGATGATGGGAAAAGAGGACACCAGGACAACGAGTGCTGCTCTTCCAGTTGTTGAAGACCTCACTTGATCTGAATTAATATTTGTTTCTGCATTAGGTAAAGTCTACCGGGGACGTACTTACATTTATCGCCTCACTCTGAGTTTAACGTGTTCGTGTACGTGCAGAAACTCAACTTTTATCAGGTGCACATTTTTCTCACGCGTAGAACTGACTTCCCACACCGCTTTGAAGTGGTGACGCTGAACTATTCCTCTCAAAGCCACAAAACAAAGCACTACTAACATTTGCAAAAACACAAACACGCATATAAACTATCAATAGGTAGCATTTACAACGTCTGCGTTTTAATTTGAAACGCTCTTTATGTGTCAACTGTTGAGCGAGTCGTTGGACTCAATGAAAGCTCGGTGTCGGTACACTGTGAGCTATTTTGGCAATGTGGGCTTTGTTCACACTCCAAAAAAACGTAGGTTATTCGACCAGCGCCGAAAGTTGTCGCAGGATCTCCCTGCCTACGATAACGGGTCACGCGTACTTCGAAACTATCCTTGTTAAGAGATGGACGACTGCCACGGTATAAGACGTTCTCATGTGCAGGTGATTTATTTAAAATAGGAGTATCTTGGGTGCCGCCGTTGTCCGTACGTGCATTGTGTGTACGTAAGCATCCGTACGTAACCTTTTTCTCACGCTGTAACGACATGTCTTGTTCACTGCAACTTTGCAGCGCCCGCTAACCTTTTATTATTTGTGTGCATGCACTACGGCACGTGGGTGTGTAACCCTCGTCATCGACGCATTTGACTGTGCGGTCATGCGATGGCAGGAGGCACTTACCAATGACCTCCTTTGTTCTGTCTTTACATATGGAAGAAATGTGTACTACTGTCAAATGTTGCTAATGTTCGAAATAAAACCGGAAAAATGAAAGTAACATGCGATGTTTTTGTGAGCAATGTGCCGCATGTGTCTGTCGTTTATCGGCGAGCGCACACAGATGCGCCATCATATTATAAACTTTTTGTAGCGACTGACCATGGGCGTCATCAGAATTTTTCTTTTTTTAAGGGGGGGGGGGGTTAGGTTGTTACTGGTGAGGCTTGAGGGGTACGTGCTGGTGTGGCTTGGGTGGGGTGGGGGGGGGGGGGGGACCATGATTTGGGGACATGTGCACGTAGCGCCATCTCTCGTTGGTTACAGCGGTGGCCTGCCGTAACTGAATCGGAAATAGGCGAAAAAAGTCATATCTGACGAAAAAAGCTAGTTATCAAAAACGACTCCCGGTTCTATACAGCAGACTTAATTGAATATTCTGTAAAAATTATTGTCGCACTACAAATCACGTGGCTTCCCAGCGTGTTTAATATTTTACAGTGGGGCCCCATATGTTTCTAGTGGGTCGTGTTCAATCGTCCTGGGAAGCCACAATCTTTGTAGTGCGGTGCTGCAATTTTACCAAAATGTTCCAGTAGGTCTCCGCTGTATAGAACCCGGAGTCGTTTTGATAACTAGCTTTTTTCAAGAGATATGTTATTTTTTTCGCCTATTTCTCATTCAGTTATGGCACAGTGTTGGCGGTAACGCGTTACAAGTAACGGCGTTACCGGTAACGCGTTACTTTTTTCGGTAACTTAGTAACGTACTCGTTACAATTTAGAAACTGTAACGGGTAACGTACTTACGTTAACATTTTTCGGTAACGTGTGGTGTCACGTTACTCGTTACTTTTTCATCCTGGGGGTGCAGTCTTCTCAGAGCTCGCCCCGACAAATTCTTTTGTCGCAGCGTCGGACTGCTGTCGGCCTGCCAGGCATTGACCAAGAAAGCGCGGGCGGAATCGCTTTCCTTTTTTGTGGAAATTGTTGGGACCAATTTCTTAAGACGCGCCGACTCCTTGTGTGGAGGTTTTGGCCATCGCCACACAAAGCTTGATGAAAGCCGCATAATTCGCTATGAGAAACTGTACGGACATGCTTCTCGTGGAAGTGGATGTAGCAGGTGGATTGCTGGCACCTGCGCCTTTTCGTGCCCAAATGACAGGCCGGCCGAAGAGAAAGCGCAGGGGCTGGTGGTCGTGAAATTTTGTACGTGGGGGAAACAAAGGACTCCCCCGAAAGGCTGCGACAACATAAAAACTATGCCCGCAAGTTCGCGTGACAAAGGAGTACACTCGCTGAGCATAGCATGGTAAACGACCACCGCATCGAATTCGACAACTCCCACGTCGTCGACTTAAGCGGCTTTCTGTAGAATTCTGGCCGATCCAGGCGACAGCCGGTAACGTCAACCGGTCTACAGGTGCGCTGCCGATCAAGAGGCTGCCTTATTGTGGAGAATTGGCGTGACCCCCGGCTGGAAGAAAACCCTGAAAAAGAGTGCGAGCGGGACGCGAAACGTAGAACTTTTTCTTGTAACGCAAAAAAATCTTTTTTTTTTACTCACTACCTTAATACCGCTGTCACACGAACAGCCTTAACCGCGGTTAAGCTAACTACGGTTACGGCTAACCACGGTTACAGGTAGCTACACGGCAGACATTACCGCAGTTAGTGTACTGATCGTCGTTATTGCAAACGGGTGATTCCACGAGAGATCGACACGGATCCGAAAATAGATATTTTAGATTTGATTGAGTATTTTATATTTTATCCATGTCCCATGCCAGTAGCCCGAAAAGGAACTTAATTTCCTCATTAACTGCATAATTTACGAAGGAAAAAATATCAAACACATTCAATCCGGAGGGACCAATTTCATTACCTGTCGTTCTCGAAAGTTCACGACGTTGTAAACAGAAATATTATCGTTACAAAGAAGACATTTTGTGTATGAAATGTATGCGCAACAAAGAGTAAAGTAACATTGTTTGAAACTTGTAGAGCTAAGGAAACTGTTTTTGAAAAATGTCTAAATATGCGACGTTTTATAGTAGCTACAAAGTTGATAAGGCCTATCAACTTTGTTTTAAAAAATAAATTTTGCTTTTTCTATCTGCAACTGCAGCGAAGTTTCTGGTTATTGAACTCCTGAGCGAGTGAGGCTGATCTTGAACACCCTCACATCAACGCTCGCAATTTTTTCGGTAAATATACAGGTTAAAATGAACAAAAAATGTTTATGCACAGATATTTTTTTACGTAACTAACCCGTTTAAGGGCGAGACAGACGGTACGATTTTTCATGCGATTCGACGTCCGACACGGCGGAGGGGAAACCGGAATGGTGCCTTTCATAGCATCGTACAGCCACCATTCCCTCTCCTCCACCGCGGCGTCGGCCGTCGGATCGCATGAAAAACCGGACCGTCTGTCCCCCGCAGGGGCGGATCCAGGCGCTTGCTTTGGGGGGGGCGGTTGGTTGTTGGGGGGGGGGGGGGGGGGGGGGGGAGGGGGGCGTTGCCCAACTTTAAAACTTCACGTTAGTAACCAAATGCTCATTATTTTTGTTCTTAGTTGCATTGCTCAGTGCCATTTCATTATCTAAAATTTCGCATATTTCCGCTAAACATTGGGGAACACGTATCAGTGTTGTTGGTAAGAGGAGGGTGAAAGAGGGAAGGGCAGGCCACCTGCTCGATAAATGAGTATTCCCACAACGGCGAGCTCTAGTATTCCTTGAACGTAGTTTCGGAGTAAGCCTCCCTTTGTTACCCCGCCCCCTCCTCCCCATTGCCTTTTTTTCTGGCCGGTCGTGTTGCCAGAAAATGCCCTTTCTATCTCCGCAGCCTAAGGACGGTCAAACGGAGCTTTCGGAGTCGCGCTCGATTATACCCCGCGCACGTGCTCTCGGAGGCTTGCTCGGTACTTCGGCGAATATAATTCACAGCACCACTGCCTGCCTTCCTTCTTTTTTTTTTTTTTGGACCAGCCGCTGAAGGTTGACTAAAAGGTAACTTGTTCTGCACGCTTTGTGGGACCACGGCCGGGCTAGACTGCACGTGCGCGCTCAAGCGCGCACGTGCAGTCTAGCCCGGCCGTGGTGGGACGAAAGATGCCAGTTTGAATGACACAGAACAGACTCCTGTCTCTGAGAAAAAGATGGGAGAATTTGAAGACCCCTCGCTTTGCTGAAGAGCTGATGGCCCTGGGAGTGGGGAGGAAACTTTAGCTCGCTTCCATAAAGGCAGCAGTTGCTTTAGCAAAATAGTTGAGGCTTGTGCTCGTCGGTGCCTATTTGAAAGATGCAGGACGCAGAAGAAATCTTTTCTAGAAAGCCTGTTTCGCTCTTAACAAAAGCGCTGGGCTGTGTGAGGGGTGCTTCCCTAGTCTCGGATTGGGATGGACACAGCGACCACCTGAAAAAATTCTACGTTCTGAAAAATGGCCTTCGCGGTGAAAAGCGGGGGGGGGGGGGTTGGGTTGGCTTATAGCTTTGGGGGGGGGGCGATCGCCCAATCGCCCCCCCCCCCCCCCCTGGATCCGCCACTGGTCCCCCGCTTTAAGCATTTCTTTATTACTACAAAATTCGCGCATTTCTTTTGCTAGCAGAAGCACACCATCAGAATTATTGTCAATTTCTTGAGATTTCATTGATGCTTTCTTTGCGAATAGCGTTGATGATTGACTCTCATATTCTGTATAATGTCACATTGACAAAAACGGCTTCACCATGTGTCAGGGTCAGAAGCCATCACACGTAACTCTAAAGGCAACTTTAAGCCCCTATACCATTGCTGAGGTCCGGTACATTTGTGCAAGTAATACTCATTAGATCAGAATTTTGGGTATATTCGTTGTTTGGGTTAGAAGTTTTATGTGAAACAAATTTCAGATTTAAATTATTGCTATTGTGGGTTCGTGCAGCAAAGACACATCGATTATAATTTATGATTGCGGAGTAACGGCAGTGGTAACGTCCGTTACTTTTTTTCGGTAACGGTAACGGTAACGCGTTACATTTTTTTTGTAGGTAACGTAGGGCGCTAACGCGTTCCTTTTTTTATAGTGTAACGGGTAACGTATTTAGTTACTTTTTTTCAGTAACGCCTGCAACACTGTGGCAGGACACCGCTGCTGCCGCCGAGAGATGGCGCCACGCACAGATATCCCCAAATCCTGGGAATGGTGACTGCGTTTGGAGAGTGCGTGCAATATCTAAGCGGCTGGGCTATACCGCTTTCGTCATCTTGCAGACTCCAAAGCACAGTCTTCACACCTGTCGTGAAAGCCGTGAAGTCGCATCTGTGCTTTACAGTCAGTCCCTTTTTCTCATTCTTCGGTTTCGCTGTTTGCAAACGCAGGCCCGGAACGGCTTCCGCTTTCATGCGCCGACGTAGCCTATAATAGTAGTTAGTAATAGTCATAGTAGCCTTGGCCGGGAACAAATCACGTGTCTTGGCGAGTAGCCCGCAGATTTTCAACGCTTTTCTTCCGTTTAGAGCCAAATATTTCAAATATTCTTCTAAGCTATGCAAAACATTGTAAGAGTTAGTCCTTAACTTTATGGTGCCTTTTATCTGAAAGCGGGAAAAAAAAATGTCACAATTTCACCGCAAGGGCGAAGCAATGAATGCGATAACAAGAAAAGCGGCCCGTGATGGACGCGCTGCTACGCTGCAGAAACATGTATACCCCCCGGCAACAACTACCGCGTGAGCAGACAGCGGAAGGGCAAGGTTCCCCCTGCGCAAATATTAGAAGCGAGCGAGCTAGTCAAGGACTTTTAAATGCGCCCGTTGCACTCCTCGCGCCATCTCGCTGGTAATAAAGAAACGCTTATAAGTGCCTGCCGTCTCTGAGTCCTGCCAGCGGTAAAGGGTGTGTATACTATAACGCTTGCCGTTAGCTACCTGAATGATCTGCGCTTTGTGGCGTCGTTGTTAGCGCCACGCGCTGTGAAGCGAGAGGTCGCTGGTTCGATTCCGCGCTTCGGAAGCATTTTTCTTTGGGACTTTGTGTGTGTGTATATATATATATATATATATATATATATATATATATATATATATATATATATATATATATATATATATATATATATATATATATATATACATATACGGTGCATGACGGCGACGGCAAAAACCAGCCGAGACTGTCTATATAATTGCTAATAAAAGAGCCTTTCCTCACTCTGACAGAGCGCGCTTTCCGCTTCGGTGAGTGATAAATGAAGTGACCGGAAGCCTATAGGGGTACAACAGGTGCTACTACTATCGCAATCTTGAAACCGTCAATAGATTTCTCGTGGAGATAGTCCGAGTCACTCAGTATACAATAGGGCCGCCTTTTCTTTTGAGCTGAGCTGTTGTTTTAGTCCTGGTCCTGTCTCTTGTCTGGTCGTTTACAGGCGTACGGCGCACCGATGAGACGCCAACTTCCAGTCTGCATGAGCGCGAACGAAATGATGCCATATAGCAAATATTTTGGCCTTCGCCAGCAGGATCACCGTCGGAAGCTGAACTCCTCAACGGAAGTCGTTGACGTACAGAACTCGCCGATAGAAACGCGATAGCATTTTTTTTTCAGTGTGACGACTTCTATGAGCAAATGCTCGTGATAACCGCGTCATGTTGCTGCAAATCTGCGCGCCAAAGGCTGTGACGTAAGTGTTCGAGTCAGAATTACGCCGGTATGACACGAACTGTAGACGCTGGGAGCGAAAGTATAGTCGAGCGCGATTTGAAGGTTATCGCGCGAGCGTCGACCATGCACTACAACAGCGCCACGGCCCACAATCCTCTTTCGGGGAGAGGGAGGTATCAGGCAAGCTTCACTCGCTCTTTTTGCTGTTCCCTAAGCTGCGATTCACTCCCGTCTGAAGAAGGCGTATTTTCATTTTTTTTTCTTTTGTTACGACGACGCGATATTTTTGTGCAACTTAAGGTCGTGCAAATGACGCAGTGCAAGCACAAGCTTTACCATATCGTTCCCATCAATTTCGTTGTCATCCGCGGAGATAAGAGCCGACGAAGAATACACTTAATCGCAACGAATGGAAAGCTTAAACTAGAGTGAAATTGTGCAGAGTTCGTCGTAGGGGCGACTGTTGTAGCATGCAACAGCAAACGAGGGCGAGAAGGATGCGTAATCTTGATTTTCACTGTTCCGAAACGTGCCGCTAGGCCCCTGGGACGCTAGGCCGGTCGACGCTCGCGCGATAACCTTCCTATCGCGCCCGACTGTAGGTGCATAACTTAGCCTTATAAATTTTACACAGGAGAGAAAAAACGGCGCCATGCTGGGCTGCGCGCGGGAGTAAAAGGCTGACGTCACAGCCTCGGCAGTGCATTTTTGGGGGTCACGCCTATTTAGCGCAGCCCAGAGAGGATTATGGCGGCACCCAGGGAGCCGTCTGTGAAAATGTCTATTGGGCGCGAGGACATACCATGGCGCCGCCATGCGGAGGTGTCCATGTGACGTGCAAGATTGGATTGCTCCGCCAGCCCTCTCCCGCTCAACCCACCGCCGCTTTCGCGTCTTCTTTTTTATTATTAATATTATTGTACTGTTGTACTTCACTTTCACAAAAACAGTAAAATACTGATGTGGTTTCGTCACTGACTGTACGAAATGCGAAATAACTGCTCTGAAAAAATAATACGTTCCTCAAAATGACTTAGACACCACCTTGACTGCCGGCTTCGTCTGTACGCCACCACTCTGGAAGCCACGGGGGCCAAGCCTTTTGTAAAAGCTAAAGAACCGCTTTGTGTCAAATTGAAACTAAGCGCCTAATGGCCTTTAGCATATGTTTGAGCAAAAAAAAAAAAAAACATAGGGCGCGTTCCGAGGGACCGAAATAAAGTTTATTCATCCATCCATTTGAGCTGCAACAAATGCGCGCAACGTGACCACCGTGTAACTTCATTCACTTCGCATCTATAGACGCGTCACGGTTGAGACGAGAAAAAATGGCACGAGCAAATTTGCATTCCTCTTCAGTAGCGTAGCCTTACTGGCCTGGTGTGCGACCGATGGCGGCGCTGCGAACGGCGCCTGTATGACGTCAGATCGGGGATTCGCGTGCTTTCGTCTGCTACGTAGGCCCAGCGCCGTGTTGAAACCACCGTTGTGGTAGATCTCAACAAAAAAGCAGTTAGATTGGTTATCTTGCGTATGGTGGCTAGTGACGCTGTTTGAACAACCGTGGGTCTGCTTTTAACGTTCATTTAGAACCACAGCTCTTTGTTTCTTAGAACTGCGGCCGCGTGTCTCCGCGGTGAGTGCTGCGCAATGGTTAAGTACTGTTCCGTGCCTCAGTGTACTTCGTCCGCTCGTGAAAAAGGCTTTCACAACTATCCTAAGGACCCAAAGCTGAAGAAGAAGTGAATAGTCAAGCTCAAAATGGGAAAGCGCCCCACGCCTTCATCGACCGTGTGCAGCAAGCACTTCGCGTACAGTGACTTCTGCTACCCACTGTACGCGTCACTCTTAGGTATAAGCTTGTGACCGTGTTTAAGTGCCTCGCCAATACTTAGGCCGTTTATTGCACGCAGGCTATAAGCATAGGCGACTTACACCAGGTGCGGTGCCGTCGACGCGGCCTCCGAATCGCCTCGCAGGAAAGCGCGCCTCGTGAGCTCAGCTGAGCGGCGCAGGATATCTGAGACTACGGCTGCATTTGGATGGTGTACATGCGTAGTTTACTTAGGAAGGCAACCGCGCGCCTAGCGGACTGCTTATGATAAATTCATAAGCGAAACCTGTTGCCGCTGTTTAGTGCACATTCCCTAAAAGTTTTCACCTGAGGCAGTACAGACACTTTTTTAAAAGCGGAGCTCTTTAAGCTTTTCGTTAGGCTGCGTGGCGTGAAACTCGACCCAGCTTGCCTTCGCCACGTTAATCTCTGTGGCCCTGTGCGTTGTACAATAAGCGATTAGCTATTTGTTATATTCTAATACCCATGCGACGGCCCTGTGCGGTGTTAATATGAACTACGACGTAATATCGTTCTCACTGAACCAACATTACGGGACAAACTGCAATCATGGGCATCGGCAGGGGGGTGTGCAACAAGGCGGCACGTGCGCACTTGTTTGCAGGACGAGAGCTGCGACGGTGATGCGATCTCCGTTGACGGCCTCGACCGCGCATTCAACAACGTGGCCTGCGTCGTACACCACCTCGCCCTCGATGAGGCACCACGACCTTTCACAAGCTTTATGTACATACTTGTAGATGCTGGGGAACGGCACGCTTACTGAAATATCGAAAGAAACACCCAAACTAATTAGTATCGTACGGCGGAAACAAGATAACGAGCGAGAGCACTCACACATAGTTTCACTTTCTTACCAGCAATGCGGTCGGTGGCATCGACGCACTCGTCGGCCATCCGAGGGATTTCTTGGTCCTGTCGATTGGGCCGCAACTCAAACGAGTTCAAGATTACACTCGAAAACATTCGTTGCAGGCGTTAGTTGACCGTCGCGAGGCTGTTCGTTCGACATAGTTCGCGCCTGAAGCAGACGAACCGCATACAGGAGCAGCGGCTGCTGCAGCGCGGTTGAGAGCGGAGTCCCCGCTCTGACGTCGGCACGCGAGAGGGCGCCACTCCAAGATCTCGAGGCCAATAAAGCACGATGCAAGCGGTTTCTCCGCTTTGTAGGAAGCAGCCGATCGTGCCTGGGTGCAGCCTCAACCTTTCTCAAATTATTGGAGAGAAACGCACAATGCACGCGCGCCTCATACAGAGTTGTAGCTATAGCATTTCACATGAGCACAACTTTGTCTGCGGTACGATTTTAATATGTATCTGCTGCTCTTTATTGCGCGCATTTTCTACGGTTGTCACACGGTGCATTTCGATCGCCATCGGGCCACATTGGAAAGAAAACTTTCGACGATTTACTTTATTCCACACTTTGTACAAAATGGCCCATCGCGATCGAAAAATACGGTCCCGATATGACTCGATTGCGATAATAAATGCACCGTGTCAGCCGGCCATATTACTATAGTGTACTATAACATCCCCTATACTTTCCTTGGCATGGCTGTCTTAGTTCTCATTAATATTGTGTCTAACAAAGAAAAACGAGCCCTGAAAAAGTAATCTTCTTTCCTTCATTCATAGCGATGGGTCTCGTTCTGGCAGACTTGATGCCTTCAGGCAGTATGCGAGGGATTATTGGTCAGCTGCCTGCTCGTAAAATAGATCACGTGCTACGTGACGCCAAAAAGGCAGAAGAAAGAGTGTTCCACACTCGCCGCCATGGCTGCGATCGGCGCTGACTAACACTCCTAAGTTTAATCACATATATATACCCTATAAAGTGGAAAGGGCGATGACCGCCGCCGTAGCTCAGTGGTAGAGCATCGGACGCGTTGTTCGAAGGTCGCAGGTTCGGTTCCTGCCGGCGGCGAGTTATCTTTTCGTCCACTTTACTTTCTTCACATTTATATTCTAATTACTACAAATAACACCCCCTATACTCTCCTTCGCATTGCTGTCTGTTAGTTCTCATTAATATTGTGTCTAACAAATAAAAACGAGCCCTTAAAGAGTAATCTTCTTTCCTTCATTCATAGTGTACTAGAATATTCTAGTGCCCTATATAGCATTGCCGCGGAGCCGTCCGCTGTACCTTTTACTACCAGCTGCCGACATCAGGGAATCACTCGTGTATGCCTTTTCTCGTTTTTTTTTTTGTTTTTTCAGTTTCAGACTGAATATGGTGTTTTTAGGTGAACACAGAAACTACTGCCCACATACTTCCCATAAAGTGCTTCTAATTCAAACGATGTTCAGAACAGTTCATACATATAGCTTTCAGTATGCGTCATTACATTACTCGTCACCAAGTGTTCTTTCGCAGATGGAGTACATAGGAGCAAGTATCGGCAGACTATGTATAAAGTTTTAGTGACCACCTCTCAACATAAATGTCTGGATAGCTTCTGTACGGTGGACACCCTGGAATACCCTCCCACACATAGTCGTGCGCGGGGTTCTCCATAAGGCGGGAGGGGGGGGGGGGGAGCACATTTTGCCCCCCCCCCCCCTGCCCCATTGGTCAAATCTGAAATAAGAGAAGCTTTGTAATTGATGCAAAAATAAAAATGAAGCGATGACGTGCTGCCTGCTCACAGTGTCCTAAGTTTGGTCCTCCGGCTTTCCAGGGGTGTGGAAGTGAACAGTCCCTTGAATGTATGATCAGGTGTCCTCAGCCGCAATTAAATATCAACACCCTGCGTGGTCACTGCATTGCACTTTGAACGATGACGGGACAAATCCGACATAGTAAAAGTGTGGGGCCGATTCGGCGCCCTCCTTACGTGATTAGGGGGGTGCCCTCCCCCCCCCCCCCCCCCCACCCCCACCCTATGCTCGCTCAGGCGCGTCGTCTCCGAAAAGAGATTCAACGGTCGACCGCGCGCTCTTTCGTCTTTTGACACTGCCGCGTATTTCTCCCCCCCCCCCCCCCCCCCCGATCAAGACGCGCGCCGTGTGCTCCCCCGAACCGCGACAGCTGAGTGAATCTTCGCGACCGTTCGCTCGCCGCATCGCGATGCCGCGGACGAAAAGAGCAGCGCGAGCGTTGACCTTGAAGAGGAATGCGGCTAGCGCACGCGGCGCGCGCACGTGTGGGCGATATACATTGCCGTGCGACAAGCCGCATTCGCCGCCACTCACACACACGCATGCACACACCCGCGCACGCCTGTCTCGGTGCCTCAGAGAATATCCTCGGCTTATTCAGTGCGCGCGTATCGCGTATATTTATGTACACCTATGGCTATGAATACACTCCGTTAGGAGCGCTGCGTACATTGGTGTCGCCGATCGTCCCAACTCGCGACGCAACGACTCCCGCCTTCTCTGTGAAGCGCTAGACACATGGTGCGATTCGGCATCCGATCCGACGTGCGACGCCGCACGCGGTATACGGCGATTCAGGACACATGGGGGCGAACGAGCAATCAGCGCGCAGGCTCCGCCCACACACGGCACCCCGGCTTGCACGCTCGGAAGACATCGCATCCTCTTCGTTGACTGCAAAACAAACAACCTTACGCGGCCAAGCTTCGTTCTGTAAGAACATTGCCAATAAAGCTACGCCTTCGCAAGCGACAAACATCTCAACAGACCGCATTCACTCGCGACTCCGAGAGTAGGCTTGTCACGACACCGAGCGTAGGCCTAGCAAGGCGGACGTAGTCGCTAGCGCCGTTCGCGATCAAACGCGAGCTGATCGTCGAGCACTTATTTTTATCAACACGATTAAAACTTTTACGCTGATGACACGTATTTACATGCGCAATTGGTTTTCTCGTAGACCTCGATTTGACGAGCAACGGTGGAAGCAAAGCCGGCCGGTTCGCCGAGACGGCCGGTGCGGCTGTTAGCTGCGAAGTGGCCTTCCATCGCGGCTCGATATCTCGCTAGTGGTTCGGAAACGGGCGCCGCCTTGCACAAATGACACACTTCAAACGTCATGAGTTATTTGATGTCGGAAAGAAAGTTTAACCAACGTTTTTCATGATCGGAGCCGTCCGAACGTAGTTCAACAAACGCGCAAACAAACAAACAAGCAACAAACGCGCCACCAGAGGCGTGACGTCAGGCGTCTCCCGCGCTGCCATTGGCTGCGGCCGTCAGACCGACGCGGCAGCCGCGCGGCTACATTCAGCAAGTTGGATGCCCGTGCGGCGTGCGAATCGTCTCCGCACGCTGATGGAACCTGTTGGGCGTCTGTCGGATGCGGCTGTTGGCACGAACAGCCGTACGACGAATCGCATCCGAATTCGCACCATGTGTCCAGCGCTTGACGGTGATTCGTTGAACTTACCCACTTTTCAGCCGTTCGCATGTACCTGTTGATAAACAGATTGCTTCATTATAATGGGATACATGACAGGTTAACCATCCTTTCTTTTCTTTTGCTTGCTTCTTTGCTGCAAATCACAGTGATAAGTAGCCGAGGTGCTATATACCTCGATCTCTCCACAGGAATCAAGTTACAACAGAACAAGGACCTTTAATTTGAGCTGGAGAAAGAGAGAGATCAACTGAAAGCAGGATGCTAACCATGACTGGGTCAAGTCGGTTGCCCTTACACTGGGAAAATGTGAACGAAAGACACATCGAATGTTAATCAGGAAACACATCAAGAGCCCCCGAGTTCAGTCAACGAAGAGGGCTGCGCGTTCCAGCGTCGGCCTTGAAATTTGAAAACAATGGAGTACGAACAACGTTGACGGATAGTTCCTCCTGAAAACAAATATAATTCGTAAAGGAAAACGAAAAAAAATAATGAACAGACAGAGAGAGTCAATGAATGGGTTAGCAGAAGCAGTTGTCCTTGCGGGTCAGGGATTTCTCATCGTTTTGTACAAGACCGCTGACCCTTGATTGGCCAGAGGCTTTTCCCAGACTCACTCGCCCTAATAAGCTATATGGACTCTTAAGGGTGATTGTCCTGACTGAACCGTTATATTTGCGAGGCCCCGCGGAAGTGAAGGGCCCTGATGATAGACCGCACTGTCGAAAATGACCCCGTTTAGGTGCAACCGCACAGCCCGAACTCGAAGTCCCTTTCATGAAGGCACCAAGGTCAGCAGTGATCAACACGTCGCGCACAGCTGTGACGAGAAACACCCTCTTCCGGTTTTGTCCAACAGAGAAGCCCATTGGACAGAAGCACAACTCCTTTCTATTTCATTTTATTGTCCGTTCACGTACTGAAAAACCTAAAAGAAAACAAACGTACGGGTATGACACATGCATGACAGCCCGTATAGACACGCGTTCTCAGTTTATAAATTTGACGTTATACGCGCCTTTTTAAACAAGTGACTCCACTAGCAGCAGTACTGAAACGTTCGCTTGAAAGCACAACCAAAGCTTGTTGAGATGGTTAACGGATCTTGGAAGTGACCTTTTTGATGTCCTTCTTTGCACACGTATCGCTGTCATGTACGGGGATGGCCCAGACGGCGCTGGCTTCGAGAAACCCACAAATCTGCAACATAAAGTTCATCTGGGCTGACGTATGCGGACGACATAATATATGCAGGAGGTTATTTGCAGAGACTCGTTAATAGGTGTTACAACGGAGGGACAAATTTAGGCCTATATAGTTTCCGCACAAGGAAATATGGAATTACGATATTTAATGAAAGGACGACTAATGGTTTGATATCATTTCAACAGCAAGCCATACATATAGCCGGCAAATATACCTTGACGCATGTATCAGCGAAAGACAGTTCTTATGAAAAATTTATTGCATTGTGGATAACGGGGAAGAGGAATGTAAAACTTTAATGAAACATAGGGCACTTAGGGGTGCACAGAATAATTATAATCAGGTATTCGAAGAAAAAAAAGTAGTTGCACCAGCGCAAACGTTGGCAAATTCCATTGAGCGCTTAAAATTATAGGTATAATGTCGGAGTTGGCAGTAACTCAAAGATCGGTTGGCCAGTTGGCATTGAGGGCACATGGTGAAACCGCAAATGAGGCAGTGTAGTCGGTCAGGCATTGGTTGGTTCTCCACTGACGTCAAAGCAGAACAATATTGTGGAGTTGATCAATCCGAGCTTGTTCGGTGGCCTGCCAGTCTCCTGGTTAGTTCCGACGGTAGAGCGACCTCGGGATCGATCCCCGAAATATGCAGCTAGGATGATTTTTTTTTCAGCTGCGAAGCTTTCTTGCTTTTTGATAGCTTTGTGCTATTGTCTGCATGGATGGAAATTTTCTCTTTCCAGAAAATGCGAAGTGCGTTGAACCATTACACTATCCCGGCTTGGTAGCACGTGTCATCAGCGCTCAATCGCCAGCGTTCATGCAGTTGATAGAAGGGATGCTGCTATCTTGAATCATGAGTTTAGCAATTGCTCTCTGCACGCAATAATGACAGCGGATGACGCTTAGGACGGTAAAAAAAAGAGTCCTCCGTTGTATGGCGACCGGATCTATTGCTGTCTTGCATCGAACAGTCCTATCAGGCGCGTTAGCGGGAAACTGACACTAATGTCGTTCCGCACGTGTCGTGGTCGTCTCCAGCTCCACTCGAGTAATACACGTTTGGGCAGAGCGGCAGCAAGGCGTAGTACTTACGCACTTTTTCGTACCTGTCATTCCGAGCGCGGGAACGCGGGCGAGCATTGAGGTCGACGGCCTGGGAGTACGCGTGCACGCGGAGGCGAGCCAGACGGCTGGAAGATCGGCCCGGCGACGACTTTCCTTTTCCTTCAGCGTTTACGAAAACGTTGTGTAACGAAAGTGGGACGGAGGAAATTGCCTCACAAAAAGGCTCGCTTTGCCGCGCGCTGCAGCGCGAGGGCTTCGCCTGGGCTGTTGCCGAACTTATATTCCGCTACGCCACGCCGCCGCCGGGTCCGCATGCAGCAGCGGTTTCGCTGATCTCGATCTCATCTCTCGCGAGAGGTTGCGAGAGCAGTTGCCCGGTCAGAAATCATAATCTGTTGCTACCAACTTCTCCACATCCCTATATGCTCCTTCGTTTCCGCCGTAGCGTATAAACGATACAGAAATGGGCCACCTCGACGCGGGAAGTGTTGTAAGGTGTTACATGGATAAGACTGTTATATGCCACGGCTGAGCGGTAATGCGCCGCGTAACTGCGCGACCACAGCCGCGGTAACGATTGTCGCCAATATTGTATTGAACAAATACGATATACCGATAGGCGAGGCGGTTATTGCAATGGCCGTAGACTTTGCGTTTATTTTATTTTTTTTTTGTCATTGCTTTCCTCCTTTTGGATTGCGAGCAATAAAACATTGCGTCAGAATTATTTAAGACATTGTGTGAGTGGCCGTGCACTAGTTCACGGGTAGTCTACAATTTGTCGGTTCACATCATTGTCCTGTATGTAGAGACTCTAGAGAGAGAGAGAGAGCCCAAAGTTCGCAATAATTCGTCTAACCTTCGAAGTGCCAGATACGCCACAAAGAGCAATTACACGCGTTGCACACTACGAACAGGACTTAGAGAAGTTTGTGCGCATATCTTCATATTTAAAAGCGTTGCATTAAATATAAATTATCGTATATGTAACTAGAGCGGTAAAACTTGGTCTTTACGTTGGTCATTAATACGTTCCCTCGGTTGTAATGAACACGTTCGCCTAATACGTTTTCCCAGATTTCCCGCTCTATTTCTAGGTCTTGCGCAATGTATACAGTTTGCGTGAAGTAATTAAAAAAAGACGAGAGGGGAAGCGGGGGACGGGTTCACTGTCACGTACGCGTCAAACACGCATATGTTTCCTCGCGGAAAATTTGAGCTATTGTCCTGCATTCCGCGCAACTGCGTTTGAGTTCTTCAAAAGTCACGTGCGTTTCCGGCGGTGGCATTGCTCGTGGAAAAGAAAATGTGTGTATCCAGCATAGCGTACCTTTCTGTGGCACACTGCAATACATCGCTGCCATTTCGGATATGAGTGGCCCAATTTTCGTTCGGCGGTTCGTCAGAGTTCACTCCTCGTCTCTCATATAAGAGCACTACCTCAAAAAGCGTTGTCATTAAAAAAAAAAAAAGCTCAAGAAAAAAAAAATTGTTCCGACACCGGGAATCGAACCCGGGCCTCCTGGGTGAGAGCCAGGTATCCTAACCACTAGACCATGCCGGAGATGTCTAAGGAGCTCGCTATTCTCTTTATGTAGAATTAGAAACAAGATTAATGTGTGATTTTTTGCGTTCAAATTACAGTGAACTAGTAGTTTAAATATTGAACATACGTGCACTATTACATTATTTATGTTTCTACGCACTTTCGCTAACTTCTGAGGGCGACAAAAATAAACCACTGTGACAAACTTTTCTTTTCGTATTTCACTCACTGGTGTGTATAGTTTTATTACTGTGATTAAAACTCATGTGAGTAGTGTTGCAAAATTACTTTTGGTTGAACAGCGATGTTCATTTACAGCAGTAGATACGCCCAACGACAGCGCCACTCAACATCCCTGTTGGCTACACTGTCGCCGCCGCAAATCAAACGCAATCATGGCGGCATGTCGTCTGCTGTGCAGATCCGTTTGCAACATTAAGAAAACGAGTTTCGTCTTGCAAAACCAGTTAAACCACACAATACGGTCTGCCCGTTGCATACAGCGCTCATCTAGGGACGGCACTGAGGCCTTTGACGACAGCGGCGTTTATTCGCAGACGTCCCTGCTCGAAAAATACTTGAGTGCCAAGCAAGCGTGCGAGGGTGCGTAGTTATTCGCTCGACTTCTGACAGGCCACCTTTCATTTTGTTGTCGTCCACTCTAGACACCCGCCGTGTGTTCGTGGTAGCCAGACTCAACCTCTGTGATGTCACAGCAGGTCACTGTAGTTTATTTTACTGGAACAATAACGTCCTCCCTTATTCTACCACCGTGTCGTTGACCTCTTTCTGATACTGGGAGTGACAGTCTTGGCTAATGCTTGTGTCTGGCGTGGGCTAAGTGGGCGCGGGACACTTCTTGCTACGTGCATTGCATCCTTGCCGAAACTTTCCGTTGTGCTGTTTTGCCTGCGTTTATCGTCTGGCTGCGTTATCACAGTATTGCTTTCCCTGTTACAGCTTTGCCAACGCCGGAAGTGAACCCCTTCGGCGTATTCGCGAATAATGAGCTGGACATATCGCAGATCGAAGTGTATGGCTTCGACTATGATTACACACTGGCCGTGTACACTGAGAAGCTGCACTACCTCATTTATGACCTTGGCAGAGATTGGCTGATAAACAAGTTCAAGGTGACGACGCTTCCCTCTTTTCGTTCTCTCTCTCTCTCTCTCTCTCAGTCTTCTTTTTTAATTCTTGAAGTTGTGTGGTAGCTTTTAATGATGAGAAAGGAAATTAAACATTCCTGTCATGGGGCTAGCAAATCTTTATTCTGACTGCAAACGTTATGTATGGGCATTCAAGGCGCTCACAGTATCTGTGTGTGTCCTAGGTATTCCTTTCATCTAGAATTCTTGCACTGCTGCACCTTTGATAAATGTATATTTCCAAAACCAAAACATCATGGGCCTGACAGCTAACCTGCTTAATTATGGTACAGTGCATTAATAATGCCATGATAATGTCTGTCAAAGCCTGCCCCAAACCAGTAGTGTCTTAAGCAATGGTTGGTAATGCAGATTTCACACGCCCGTACCTGATGCTGAAGCTTGCAGACACAGATTGCCTTGATCACATTACATAAAAAGTTATGATACCCACGTGTATTCTCAACCATGCAGCTAAGTGGCTGTATTTTTCTGCTTTGCATTTTAAATTTTTTCCAGTTCTACAGCTGATGGCCAAGGTTGCTGCTTTCCTTTGATTTCACACTTAAGAACAATTATTTATGCAAAAGTGCCTTGTTAACCATTTTTTGAATGTGCAATTTGATAATATCAAGAGAAGCAGGAGCAATTCAAGAGACAATATCAGATTAATAGAGTAATATCAAGAGACCAGAGTACTTATATGTAGGGGTGTGCGAATATTCGACTTTTGAATTTGAATCAAATAATACCTAATCAAATAATTCGATTCGACTTTCGAATAGCTAGTATTCGAAGTTTCGAATAATTCGACAGGACGAATATCTAAAGCGCGACAAAGGTCAATGGTGCAACTTGGTCAGGGTGGCGTCGCTAAAACTAACACTAACATCGTTACAGTCAGCCTTTCGTTAAAACTTTCAGTGACATCCTGGTTCAAAGACGAGCGCATCTTTATCTTATAGGAGATTATGTCATTTCTGCAGGTAAAAAAACACACACGAGAAAACTGTCAAGGCCTTCACAACTTCGCTTCCGAAACGAAACCACGGACTTCTTGCGTAGTTCGGTTGCGTATGCCGCAAGCACCGTATTACGTCCCGACTTTGACCCGCGAAATCCTCGCTGATTGGCTTCATATGGAAAATTTTGTTCCCGCTGTGTCACTACTGCACCACACCACACGTTCAGAAACGTCCATCGTTCCGGCGCGCAGTTAAAAACCTGCTGTGAACGGGCGCCCGAAGGTTTTGGGGCCCTGAGCACTCATGACGATGAATCACAACATTACCGTTGTTGTTTCTTTCAATTTTCCATAAAAACATTGGTATTCGATATTTTTGGCCACTATTCGGCACTATTCGATTCGATTCGAAATGAAATTTCACTATTCGTACACCCCTACTTATATGCTTTTAGAGAATTTAGGGTTTTTCTAAACCCTTTTGTACAATGTCTGTGAATAATGTACTCCAAAAATGTAAGCTGTGCTGTGACATACAGAATTCAACATCCTGAAAAACAGGTTCAATGCAACATTTTATTTAGTGCACGTTGTCTTCTTTCCTTCTGCTGTTGTTGCTTTAAATACGTTTTCTCTCTTGCAGTATCCAAAAGATATTGCACAACTGGAGTACAGGCCCGGCTTTGCAATCCGAGGCCTTCAATATGACATGAAAAAGGTGAGTTGGTGGTCGATTTCATGCATTAGTTGCAGCAATGTTGATTCTGTTTGCTTAATGTGCTCTGGGAAGGTTACGAGTGGCGGGTTCAATGTGCGCAAGTGAAATCTTTTATCTGCACTACATGCGACTCACACGGCATACTTTTCAAAAATCTTTCTTATGCACACATCGAAATAAGAGGGATGCTTTAGCTACGGCGGAAAGAGTTGAAGGTGACTTATGCATTGACCACTATTTGATGTTGACAAAGCTGGAACATACTGTCAGAAAGTGTACCAGCACTTAGTTGTATGGGGCCTGGTGCTGTGGCCCTACACAATGTACCGTGAGATTTTCTGTTTTATCTCTAACACACTCTCCATGCCAACAAACAATGGTTAATTTCTAAAGAGCTTTTATTATGACCACACATTCAGATGTTCTTTCCTGTAAACCTCATCTTGTTGAGCCGCTTGCCAATCAAACTTTCTGTCTTTCAAATGTTACTGCACCATTAAGAACATCCCTCAAGGATGCTGCTGCATGAAAAGAAAAAGGAAACTGTTTTTCACTGTGTCATCATATGCTGACATATTCTTTTGCATTTGATAGGGCATACTTATGAAGATGGATCTCTTTCATCAGATACAGTTCTGCAGCGTTTACAGGTATGGTGTCTCAGCTGTGACAACCATTATTCTTATAACAGCTGTATTCGTCCTTTCGTGGTACTTCACACGAGGCCACTGTTTTTGATCGGCGTTCTTTCCCTTTTTTTTCTTTTCTTTGTTTTTTCATGGGGCCACTCTTTCCTCCTTTTCCAAGATTTAAGATTGTCTTCCATGGTGTCCTTTCATCTCTTCCAATTCTAACCTTACTTTGCGTTCCTCTCATATCAATCTGAATGGGCTTCTTGCCAATGTAGACATCATTTTTACTTCACTACATTAGTCTTCTCTTGTCGTATTTATTTATATGCAGTTTATGTTGCTCGCAACTATCTCATGTTGTTTTTCCTGCCACTCCCTCCTACAATTCATCTCACAGTCCTTGTTCCACTACTTGGAATGTTGTCGTGTCAGACAGCATTGTGATGAACATTTCGTTAAATGTCGGATATCTTACCATCACTGTTGTAAGTCTATTAGCAATATCTTGGTTTGGGCTAACTTGTTCGCATCATGTAATTAAGAGCAGCTGTAATTGACAAGCACAGCAAGACAGACTGGTACAAACTAACAGGGCACCAAGATATTTAATACATGTCGGCTTGCAAATACTCTTGGTGTATGTCCTTTGATTGAGTGTTACCTTTGTTGTATTTTGCTGCTTTTTATTGCTGCTTTTTATCATTCCATCAGTGCAGTGATTCTGTCAGATAAGGTTTTCTCACCATACCAACAGTATTGCTGACTAAGCAGTGGGTATGAGTGTAACTAGCTGCAACTGTACATATGCACACATTACTAATGGGTTTTCTCTCCCGAGCTGCATTGATTTGAGAATGGCAACTAGCATATACTTGTCATAATCATTCACAAATGGTGTGACCGACACAAATAGGAAGTGCGAGGACAGAACATTTCCAACAATGCAGTGAACATATCACATGCAAAGGAAAATGTTCATAACCATCGCATCAAACACTGTCACCACTTCCTGATAAAGTGTGAAGGCGACAAACTGTCTTTTACATTGCGGCGATGCGTTTCTGAATGAAAGGGATGGAATGACAGCGTAAACTGCTTTAAACTTTTCAGAGGCCTCACACCACTCAGCAAAGAAGAAGTAATCAACACCTATGGGGGATCATATATTCCCCAGTACATGATAAGAGGCAACGCTGAACAGGTAAGTACTCAAGCATGACATTTTTTAACTTTAATTATGAAACAATTGCATGAGTAACAATTTCACTTAGTTTTTACCTACAATAAGTAATCCTGCTGTGCAAAAGGAGAAGGCTGTCAACTCAGTCAGCTATACTTTAAATGCGTTAACATTGGCCGGGATCATGTCATTAGAATCAATTTCACCATGAGTCAGTATCAGTTGGATTGCATAGTAAAGGACCTGAAAATTGAAACAGATCTAATGCAGCTAGGATTTAAATGTAGTGCTGCTCATTTCAAACCAAATACTCTGCCTTTATGGCATAGACTTGACAGTGTCAGCTTTCCTTAGCTACCTAGTTATAGTAACAAGTGAAATTAACAGCTGAATTAGGAGTGTCAGTATAAGTGCTGATGTTGCGGAGGTCCTGAGACAACTTTTCAGCCATGAAATGTGACTGGCATGATTGCATTCTGAAGTGCAATCATCTCTATAGAGATGGCCATGTTTACCAGCAGATGCCTATCATCTACTCACGTATTCACATTCTTACGCACAACACAGCTCGTGAGTCGTAACAATCTGCTAGTGGAGAATAACCGTTGTACTGGTTATGCAAAGAATTCACACAATCTATATGCTTGAACTATTTCATGGTGAAGTGGCAACTATTATTATTTCCACTTGCTCAGGTTTAATTTGGGCACAGGCTTCCAAGAATATTTATTCGGGCTCACTTCCTGATGAATTCCAGTTCGGGTTTGGTTCAGTACCCTAACTGTCATGCAGACAGCAAAACTATAAAAAATTTGCACTAAACTGTCAGGTATTGCAGCCAAGGGGTGACAGTAAACACTGGCTTGTAGAACTTGCATGAAACTTTTGACACGGAGGCCCTTCTGTATGGCTTTTTTTTTTCACGCAGGGAGCACGAATGAAGCAGCTGAACGACCTCTTTTCTGTTCCTGAAATCTGCCTCCTGTCGAACGTGACCGAGTACTTCGAGCGACACAACATTGCCTACAATCCAGAGATTCTTTTCTTTGACATTCAAGCAAGTACACTCTATGTGCTTCGAAGAAGGATTCTAGGGACAATAGACATTAAAGAAAAAAAGAATTCATGCAAAAGCTACCTATTAGGCTGTTGTTATGAAGCATCGAGCATTTTTTGGAAATGGCTTAATGAGCTTGTACTGTTTTAATTGAAATCAACGTTGTAAGCACTGATATAAGAATGTTGTCCTTATGAGATCCCTCAAAGAATTTCATGTTAATCTCTGCGGCATAAGCCACTGTCTGTTAGCTCTCACTAATATTGTGTCTAACAACGAAAAATGAGCCCTTAAAAAAAAAGAAATCTTCTTTCCTTAACATATGTCCATTTGTACATGGGAAAATGGAAACATGTTGAATGTCTCTGGATTCATTGGCCGCCACAGTTCAGGTGCAGTAACTGTGTTGGCTCCCTTTAACATATGCAGTAACTCTAAATTTTAGGAATGCTTACTGCTACCTGTTCATGAGTGCACAAAACTCGGATGAGATACTTTGTTATGAAACCACCATGTGTCAACATGCATTCGGGATAATTGTTTGCTACATTCCTTGGCCAAGCAGGCTCACCAAACCAGAAACACTGGGAAAGGAGGCATATTCTTCATAAAGGAATTTGTGCTCTTGGCGACATATATTTTTGGAAGTGAGGATATTGAGGTACCGTTTGTTGGTGTTACCGTACAGCTGTGCAGAGAAGCAAGCTTTGAACCAGTGCATATGTGAGGGCATTTTTTGCTATACGAACTGCCAAATTTTTTTTGGTATTGGAATCCTTGAGAAGGTTTTAATGGATACCTTGGTCGAGAATGTCTAGTAAAATTATTTCAGCTGCATTAGTGCATCACCCTTCTTCAATGTCATAAAAGTCACTCCTAACTTTAGAGGGAACTTTTTAAATAAAAAAAGATACAAAGACACGAAAACTATAGATGGCGAAACCATCTTAATGTTCCCACACCAAATTAATGCAGTAATGCAGTTGGCATCTGCTCAAGCCTGGTTAATTTTTTTATCCGCAACGATGGACTGCATTGTAACTGAATAAAAGCAAAAGACCAAACTTAGTTGTAGAAACTCTTACTGTGGGTCAGCAGGCTTAAGATGTGAAGAAACCTACTCTGAAATTCGTGTCATCACACTGGCATATCAGCAATGGGGGCAAGCGCAACAATGCAACACCCCCCCACCCTCCATACCACCCTTTCCTAATGCTTCTGGTTCTAGTGTTCTTCACGATTCATTGCAGTTTTTTTAAAGATATTTCTTCTTCTCCTATGCCAGCACTCCTTCTCTTCGAGATCTGGGGTATCGCGAAAGATGGCCGAACTGTACGGACCATGCAGTAATGAATAGCAGATAGTACAACAGATTATTAATATAACAAGGCAAATCTTAAAATGGTCCTCGCTAATAACAGCATATATCAAGTACTATATGCCTATAACAAGTGTCAGATACAGCAAAGCCATTTGGATGCAACTTGGTTGTAACGAAGTTTGATGTTTATGTTCATTTATGTTTCATTATGGCGATTTCTTATTGGATGTTGCATTTGTATTCTACAGTTCTGAAGTGTTTTCTAGTGCATGCTACAAGCTCGCACTGCAACTTGTTGTAAATTCAACAGTTGCCTGTACGATCTTTCTTAGAGCTTTTTCTCTGTTTTTTTCTTGTTAGAATGCCATTTCAAGCATTCATCCGGTGATTCACAACACCCTCAATGAGAGCAACATCAGTAAGTGCCGTTTCTTCTTTTCTGGTACTCGATCTTAAAGGGACCCGGCAACACTTCTTAAACATGGTCAAAAAACGCTCATGACCTGTATTAAAGGCTTCTGCGAACATGTCAGCAAAATATTGTTGCACTGTATGCCGCAGGGAACGAACAATTTTGTGTCAAAAGCAGCCAAAAATAGCTTGCTCTTTCCTTCAAAAAACTATGCAGCAAGCGGGAGCCTTGTCAGGCAGTCATGGAGAAGACGTGCCACTTTGTGTAGGTGCCACAGCTGCCCACGTCTGAACCAAAAGTAATGGGCAGTATGGTCAAAGAAAAAAGAAGAGTAATGCATAAACTCCATATGTGTGAAAAATCTGCACAGTGACGATGAGCAATGCGACAAAGGTCCCTGTCGCATCAAAACTATACCTTATTTACACGACAGCTTCGGCGACGAATTTTCAGTGTTACTAGCATAAGAACAGCTACCCTGTGACAAGACTGGCATGTTGCCTGCAGCATATAGTGTAAAACGGTATGTTCTGTTGTACAAAGTGACATAATATTTTGGAAAGTTTTGCATTAGATTTTTTTTTTCTAATGCGTATGAACACTCAGTTATTTGTTCGTTCGTGCATGCACACCAACTGGCAGTACGTCACTTACATACATCCTGTACCGCCTCCGTGCTATTTGGCTGGTCAGTCATACGACTTCCGGGCAACGAGCGACAGTTTCTAGATTTCCAAAACTGAGTGATCGACGACGTAATCTGTCGCACGATGGTCACTTTCGTCGCTCGTCGCTGTCACGTGGATTTTCACGCATACTATAAGGTTTGGGCTTAAATGCTCAGTGCCATAATACATACATGTATCATGGCATTGAGCACATGGAGACGTAACTTTTGGACAGTGCATTGCCCCATACCATCTCCCTCAGGCATTTTCCAGCATACTCATGGCAGCAAAAGGAGGGAAAAAGTGTGATTTCCTGTAATAACTTCGCTTATACTTATTTTGGGGGGGGGGGGCAGGAGATTCATGAGGCAACAAACTCAAATGGTAAGGTCGTTTCATGAAAACTCAGTAGGTGTTGCAGAGCCCCTTTAATATATACGAGCAGAAGTCTAGCAATGCTGTTCAGTAACATCTGCAGAGGCATATGGAACCAGTAAGTTTGACTTGTACTGCATGTTTAGGTTGAGAATGTGCAAAGTTATAAGAATATAAAAATGAAAATAACCTAACCGTCATTCCTTTGTATTCTTCCTTGTTCTCGAAATAAATCCTGTAGGTGGGGTATCAGATATGAGCACACTTTCACATCCATTTTGCAGTTCATTGTTGGCCATATTATTCGTGGTTATGAGCATGCCCTGCTTTGCTTTATATGAGTTTGAAAGTCAAAGGTCAGTGCGATACAGCGAGGACAGAGGTGAAGAAGGGACACGAACACCAGTGCTGTACTCAGAAACAACTTTATTAGCGCAGAAGCACATATTTTAAAGCACAACCTATAACCTCGTGACCACACGCCGATAACCTCAAACAGAGGATAAATGCAAAAGATTAGGACTAACCATGAACAAACTGTATCATGTGACAAAACTATTCAAGAGAGAAATTCCTCTGTCATGCAGGGCTACAGAAGGCACGCTTGCACAACTAGGGTCTTTTTTGTGAATGTACAAAGCTTCCATAATTTCTCTGGTAGCCTGATCTGCATGTGCAAAAATACACACCGTCTCTGCAAATATCGCTGTACACCCATGTTCATTACAGTGTCTAGCCAGATGAGAATAAGATTGCCTACTAGTGAGCGTTTATGTTCCTGTAATCTAATATTCAAACAGCGGCCCGTTTGGCCTATGTAAACGTGGCCACACGAGAAAAGCACCTGGTAAACAACGCCCACTCTGCGTGGAACTATCGAGGACATATGTTTTACCTTGCGACATTTTTTATTTACACTTGTTCTTTTTTCAAACAACTTCCTATCAATTATTCCACAAATGTTTTTCATTTTATTTGTGGCTGACAAGAGAACTTTACTGTTGTATCTTCCTGCAACATTTTTTAACGTTGTATCTTCCTGCACCATAGAGACTAATTCAGTGCCATCGGAAAAAGCAAAAGTTGGCATCATACCTTATGCACATAAACTATCACACGGGCTAAAAAATGTTGTAGGAAGATACAATGTTAAAGTTGTCTTGTCAGCCCCAAATAAATTGAAGAAAATATGTGGAATAATTGATAGGAAGTTGTTTGAAAAAAGAACAGGTGTAAATAAAAAAATGTTGCAACGTAAAACATGTGTCCTCGATAGTTCCATGCAGAGTGGGCATTTTTACCAGGTGCCTTTCTCGTGTGGCCATGTTTTACATAGGCCAAACGGGCCACTGTTTGAATATTAGATTACAGGAACATTTATTATGCTCACTAGTAGGCAATCCTATTCACATCTGGCTAGACACTGTAATGAACATGGGTGTACAGCAATATTTGCAGACATGGTGTGTATTTTTGCGCGTGCGGATCAGGCTACCAGAGAAATTATGGAAGCTTTGTACATTCACAAAAATGGCCCCAGTTGTGCAAGCGTGCCTTCCATAGCCCTGCATGACAAAGAAATTTCTCTCTTGAATAGTTCTGTCACGTGATACAGTTTGTTTATGGTTAGTCCTAATCTTTTGCATTTATCCTCTGTTTGACGTCATCGGCGTGTGGTCACATGGTTACAGATTGTGCTTTAAAATATGTGTTTCTGCACTAATAAAGTTAGTTCTGAGAACAGCGCTGGTGTTCCTGTCCCTTCTTTACCTCTGTCCTCGTTGTATCGCACTGAATGCACTCAATATGTTTAACATAATCCAACTCACCCAAATGTCAGTTCTTCTTCAAGCTGCTTTTAATACGTACTATAGACCCTATCTATGGCAGTTTCATGAGGGTACCAGAGATTATGCGCATATAAAATGGACGTACAGATTCAGTAGCCATTCTGCACAGCCTGCTGCATGTGATGCAAGCTACTGCAGCTTGGGCTTCCAAAAGCAAGTTTATTTTTGAAAGAAACTGAAGTGTATTATTTCCCAGTGCTTTCTAACAGTGATCACATGCTTAAAGGGGAACTCCGGTGCAATTTTGGCTATATTGAGATAATGTCGTTTTCAAATAGTATTCACAGTCCTGTAACAGCTAGGATGGTTCATTTTGTTGAGAGACTCGTCAATAATTTCAAGTAAGCAATAAACGTGTCAAAACCGAAACCAAAATATGGAGCTGCTCCATGCTGGGTTGACGGTGACGTCACAAAATACACTACACGCCGCCATAGCACATGTGATTCTTCTATCGCTTGAAAAGCAAGCTCGCGATAATTTCCGACGTGGAATCAAGCTCTGCCAGCTCGTCTAAATTTACCAGCGACGAGGCCAGCGATGAGTGCAGAAGCATCGCTTTTGATTTCGACCCGCCAGCGCGTGAAGCAGCTGACGTGCCCCACATCGACGGCAACGAGCCGCGGCAAAACGAAGAAGAAAGCGTGCGCTGCGTCTGCCTGCTGCGCGCGGCGGGGTAGGAAAGGGGTAGAAACGATGAATCACATACACGGGGTGGCCTGCATTTAAAGGCGTGATTCTGGAATTGGCTACCAAATTATAAATTCGTTTTCTAAAATACTAAATGACTTACGGTTGTATAATTCGGCACATATCATCAGGGTACCGAAGAGAACATATGTTGAAGATTTTATTGAAATTGGCGAATATCGAAAAATCACCGCAGTTCTCCTTTAAAGATATGCAATTAGCTTACCAAGAACGTATTAAAATAAAGGAGCCCCCTTCAGAAAGATACATACAAGTTTCTAAAACAACCAATTACAATAAAATATCATAAGGATGTAAGTAAAAGAGAATGGGACTTGTATCTGACAGGGTGCGTGCTCATTATTGAAGCGTCTTCATCAAATGAAAAATGAACGGCAATAACAAGCTTGCTCAGTGTTGCGTTACAGTTAGTTCTAAGGGTATGCTCTCGCTCACATGGGCAACACATCAAATGTAAGGAGAGAAACAGATGTAAGCAGAGAAGCAGTGACAACGCCTGTTCATTGGGCCGGCTGTTCTATTCTGAGCTCTCCTTTGTCTTCCTTTTCTTCGTGCTGGCCAGGTGTGAGCACCCGAGCTCCGTTGCCGCTCCTTATCATTACACAAATTATTATTCAGATCATACCATTTAAACGATGCTGATAATTGACGGTAGTCTCTTATGCGTAGTTCCTGAAGTGTAGAATGGCAGTTTAGTGCACAGTTGTGCAAAGGATTGTCATAAGCAGATGTGGTGCACGTGGAATCAACACTCGGCAGGATCCTCTGAATTTGCCTGTATTGAAATAAATGAAGTCTTATCTACTCACTCCTTGATGGTGTTTTTTGTCTCACAGGTGACTACCTAGAGAAGCGTAGTGAACTGGTAACGTTCCTAGAGCGATTGAAATCGGCTGATAAGCAGATGTTCCTGGTGACCAACAGTCCATTCAAATTCGTGTAAGTGGACCTCGTTTTTGATAAAGCTGTACCTTTTCCATCCACATTACAGAGCACAAGCATTCCAGAATCTGGTGTTTCTAATTTGCATTGATGGTAGACTCTCTTCTGCTTCAACTTCAGATTTGTGGCTATTTTAAATTCATGCATGCTTTGATGAGTTAATGGTGCATTAGAAACAATGTTCTTGCTGCAAGTGAAATTCATTACCACATGTTTATGTGTTGTGACACAGAACGAGCTTTAAAATTATACATTGTATATTAATTTTCAACTTGCCTCTTAATACTGTTGAGATGAAGTGATGAGTGAAATGAAGTGCAATTACTGTTTCATCCGCTTGCTCAACCTCATTGCATTATGAAATGAAGGTTTAAGTGGTGCTGTGTTTCAGGCGACCAGTAATTTTTTAGATCAATTTGAGCTTCTGGTATATGTAGTCCGTGTGAATGATTACTCAGTGACATAAACTGCATCCATGAGAAATCATAGTACTATATAATCTAATTAACAAGAATTCACTGCTTAACTTTTGAATTAGTAATTACTTTATGGAGCATCATGGCAATTTACGAATCATGGCTGGTGAATTAGCGAGACATATCCGCTTAGAAGTAACTTTCAGGATGACAGCAGTTTTGAAATATTTACTGCAATATGTGCAACTAAATGGCGTTTTGTTAAATATGTAAGGTAAACAACTGTATGTTTCTTATCAAAAGTTTATCATAGATCTTGAAATTCACTCCATACTCTTAAATTTTTTTCAAGGGTATATGCCTATAACTCACTGGCTACAATTCATAAATTGTGATAGGTGATAGATAATTAATTACAAAGTTAACTAGTCAATTATATATATTGATATTTTTTGCAAGTATTGTCTGCTGCTCTGAGCAATCAGACTGAAGGACTATGATTGTGCTGTTAAAAGCAATTTTTAAAGATTGTATTTAAAAGAAATGCCCTATGTCAGAGTAGCTAAACATCCTTCAGATTTGGCTGTGCATGTAATTACACATC
Organism: Rhipicephalus sanguineus; assembly: GCF_013339695.2. Classification (NCBI taxonomy): domain Eukaryota; kingdom Metazoa; phylum Arthropoda; class Arachnida; order Ixodida; family Ixodidae; genus Rhipicephalus; species Rhipicephalus sanguineus. Next base: position 172,231,691 of record NC_051178.1, on the reverse strand, counting down.
AACGCTATTTGCAGTGAGCATATGTGTAAGATGTATAAAAATGTGTGTTCAAGGTGCAGTAAAACAATTATCATTCCATTCCTAGATTGTTTGTAGTGCAGTTAATTTATAATGTACAGAAGGCACAACTGACAGCAAAAGTTTACAGGATGTGGACTACACTGCAAATGGGGATTTCTACACTGTTAGGGAAGGCTCCATTTGAATGGAGGCCATGTTCACAGACAAAGCAAAAATATAGGTTTTTCTCAAATTTCACGTCCTGTAAACTTTTGCTTGTTGGGTGTACAAAGTTTATTTCATCACAGTAGCTGCTGCTACTACTACCTAGGTTTCAACATTGTATGCTCATGTCATCATACTCAGATAAATTATCTTTTTGCTTGTTTCCGCAGAGACGTTGGCATGCGATACATGATTGGACCTGAATGGCAAGATCTCTTCGATGTAGTCATTGTCCAGGCAAGGAAGCCAAAGTTTTTCACCGATCAACACAGGTACGACTAGTTATATTCCATTGCTCTGTTTTTCACAAATATATTGTATTGACTAGTGAGAGCTATTTTTTCCAAGCATCATAAGGTCTGTGTGCCAAGATCAAAATTTCGCTGAACCAAATTCATGAAAGCCTTTGCAGATTTATGACTTCGAAAGAACCGCAGCCTTGTTGATATCGCTACACACCCAAAGTTGCAGAGTTGCTAGCACTGATGTTAGCACATTTGGTAGCTGTGTATCAGTTTTCCATTGTCTGTGTGAATGTATTTTAGTATCAAGAGTAAAAAGAGCTTCTTGATGGAAGGTGCTTTTCTCTGTGTTTAAAGAGCCAGTGAACAACTTCGCAGACCAAAATTTGTGATGGAGGGATAACTGCACACTTGTACAATGTGAACATGTTGACGCAAGAATTTTGCGAATAAATGCTGTAATAAGGAACTTACAGCGTATAGAACAACGCGCTTCGGCTGGTTTCGGTTTCCTGCTCGGCCTTCCCACCCTTCTCGGCACTGAAGAGGGGTAGGTGTAGCCCTTTTTCGTGACTACGCCCATTTCGGCAAGGTAACACTTTGTCAGTGATTATGTCACTGGCACACAGCCAACGACAAAGCAAGGCTTCTTCTACGTGTCGTTCGTGCCAGAGCGGTGTGGTGAGGACACATGGTGCAAGGGGTGTGAAGCACTAGAGATGTAAAGAAATATGCCATGGCGCATGCACCGTTCCCCTAGCGATCAGGTTGCGAGATGCCTCTTGATCTCGGAGGCTTTCGTTCTGGCGATAGCACTTGTCCCGGTAGTCTCGGGGCTCTACCAAAACGGAAGAGGGCAGTGAAGGAGAATGAAAATGTGGGCTGCGCAGCCAAAACTGCATCACCGCAAGGCCAAGGCGCCATGCTACATAATGTTGCCCATGGGCAAGATTACGTCACTGCACAGACGAAAAGGGCATCAGGCGCAGGAGGGGTGCGAGGGAACTGTTTTTCAAAATGGAGCACTGCACGTCGTGCAGCGCTGTGATATTCGCAAAACGTAATCGCCGCAGCCTTCCGCACGAATTAGCGAGCTTGTTTGGAGGTGTAAACAAAAAAATCGAAGCCTGTTTACTGGCCCTTTAAGTTACTGAATCCGAATAAGAGTTCTCTACATTTGGAAGTGCCCTCACTGAGTATTCCAGCATTGATACTGTAGAGAAGCATTGGAACGCTCTAATGGGTCGTCCTCTCAAGCGCCTCCTAGTGGGTCACCCTCTTCGCCTATTCTCGGAGAGCACGCCCCTCGTGCTCGTGCTCGTGAGAGTCTGCGAGTCTGCGCTCTGTCGTTGTGCATCGTCGCCGTCAGTCTCGCCGTCAATAAACGTCTTAACAATACCTACAGTTCAGTTTAGATGTGAAGGCTTGCATACAATGCCTTATTTATTAGAGGTCCAACCGATATGTCATATGCAATATTCTGTCCACAGAAGCAGCCGGAGTTCATACTGAGCTCGTGTGTGTTACCAAAAACACTTTAACACATGGTTTACAACAAATTTGCACTGTTTCCTTATAACCACTGTGGTTTTCGATGGACCTATGGACTACTCATTTGCCAGTAACTAGGATATTTGGCCTCATTGTCGGCATCTGCCAGCACTCAACGATAATTCTGGTGCCCAGCAAAACCACGTTTCGCGTCTTTCACAGCATCGACATAACGAGGAGAGTGATCCTCATTCTTTGCAGCACACACTCGTTCTCTGACTGATAACACATTGTTCTCGGCAGATTATCTGGCCATTACTGCTTGCTGTGCACACTTGTGTCTGTTAAAATATCCAAGTCCTTTTTTACCTAGTTATGCGTTAGTTATACACACGGCTCATAGTAGAGGATTGCAGCATGGAATTCTTCACTTCTTTATCGCTTGATGTGAATGTTGAAAGATAGTTCAGCATGAGTGCTCTGGGAGCTTTATAAAAAAATAGTTAGGCAGCTCTTTAGTTGCTTAAGTTGGAGTTTTATGAAGTCTTTACTTAACGTTACAAACGATAAATGTAGTCTTCCTAATCAACTGCTGCCTGTCTAGAATCGGCTGCCCAGTAGAAATGTGGCCGAGTCATGTACCTCTGGAAACAAATCGCCTATCGGGTTTGCGCAAGCAAGTGATTGCTACGAAGGCCTATAGCTTTTTCTCTTTCAGTTTATCATCAGCAGTTTGTAAAAGTATCATGCCTTGAGGTATTAACTCTGGCACTGTTGACTATAGTGAAGTTTCTTCCAATGACAACAATGACGAACTTTGTGTGCATCCCTTGATACAAAGCTACATTAAAATGGGAAAGCTGCGCCTCTGTCCATATGTATATTTCTTATGTAAAAGAGTGTGTGTGTGTTTATTTTGAAACGGTGTTATTGCATTTCTGTATTCACTTCTGCACACTGATGTGAGGTAGTGCTACTTTCCTTTTCAAGAAGGTGTCGGTGAGCAAAATATTTTTTTTTTTTTGTATAATAGCCTTGTCGCCCCTTCCTTGTGCAAAACTATGTCTTTGTATAGTAGGTACTAGACAAGGTTGTGAAACAAAATAGGGTTGGCTGGCAAACAGTCTTCTCAAAACAAGTCAGTATATGTGCGTGGTGTGTCCCAAAACGGCCAGAAAAATAGCACATACTATTTAGCCTATAAAGCAGGAGTCCCAAACTCACCTCTGCTAGCGGGCTGCAGCCACAATATTTAATCCCGCAAGGGCTAGGAGAGTGAAGGTTGGAGCAAGGGATGGGTAGGTGGTGGGGGAGAGGCTGAACAAAAATGTCAGCTAACGTAACGGTTTGAAAGAGAGCTTTTCGCTTATCTCGTGTAAGGGTCATTTGTTAAAGAAACTTGACGTCAAGATTCCAGAAACCTACCGATACTGATCTCCAGAATTACTAAAATCTTTAACCCGATTCTGAAATTTAGAGCTTTTGTTTCACGGTTATGTTTCAACACATGGTAACTGCATGGTGTGCCTCACGAAAACAATGTTTGAGATCAGTCACGTCTGTGTAGCCTAACCAAACAAAAGTCTTATTATTCGCAATAGGCGAGAAAAAGCTGCGAGTACCATTTAGCAAAGTTGAACGCTGATGAACGTACTTATTGAGAAAAATTTGAAAATATGGGACAAAGACTGTCATGTGTGGGCTGCAAGCAAGAGGCCCACGGACCGCATGTGGCCCGTGGGCCGCATGTTTGAGATCCCTGCTCTAGAATCTAAAATTCAGCTCATTTTAATAAGAAGTGAACATTTTAAACATTACATTCTTCATAAATGTTTAACCCTTTGTGGTCCGTTGTCGGGCCCTGCCCGACATTGTAACGCGGCTGCAGCGGTCCGTGGTCGAGCACTGCTGGACAAGTTCTTTCGCGGTTGTTTCGCATACGCGTTTTCTCACTACATTATGTGCCATCTGTAAAACAGCAAGTAAATGTTTACTTGAGCTTTGAGTCTTTTAGTTTTGGACAGGAATGATGTGGGAAAAGGTTTCGAACCACAGTGGGTTAAAGATGTGACTTGGTTTGCTGTAAGCATTGAGTTGTGGCTGTTGTAGATAGGTGGCTGTCATTAATGACTCAGGTAATCAAATTACCATTACCTAATACACCATGAAGCAACGGTAGCAGCAGCGTTTGGCTTGTTATTTTTGATTTCCCACTGATTTCACTTTTTCAAATAAGTGCAGAAGTGCATAGCTGACCTGAAATGCAGAACCCATAGATGCTAACTTAACGAGAACAACAAGATCAGACATTTAAAACGATGAGTAGCACTGGTCAATTGGACCTTGTAAGCTGTGATGCAATGTCTCAGTTTTATTATTCAAGCACACGCATTCTTTACCTCTGCCTCCTGCTTGCAGACCGTTCCGTGTGTATGACCCTGAAACAAAAAGTCAGCTCTGGGAGCGCGTCACCAAACTGGAGAAGAACAAAGTCTACATTGAGGTTTGTGCAGTTGTTGTTGCTCCTATTGAACGTTGTAATTTGGTCTTATTAGTACTGTGGTCTCCACCACAAGTATCGTGGTCACCACCACAAGAGCATTCAGTATTGACAGGGGGCACATAGACATAGAAAAGTAATGGGACATGCACACAGTGCAAGATCTGGCAACCTTTTACTCCCAATGATTGACTATGATCCCCAAATGCGACATGTCCAGCCAAAAGGATAACACATTAACATTAATAGCAATGTTTATTTGTTATCCTTTTGTCTGTACATGCATCCCATGATGTAACATGCTGGGTGTCTAATGTTCATTGTTTTGTGGGAACGAAATGTTGTTGAAAGTTGGCTTTCTTTTTGTGTGTGTTTTGGGGGGGGGGGGGGGGGGGGGGGGTGGAGGACAAATGTGCATGTGTGCACATGTGTGTGTCTGTATTTGTATCTAGTTCATCCTCTTTGCCCTTGCACCAGTTGTGATGCACTGACAGTTTTCCTTTCGCCCCTGAATGCTGTGCCTGCTTTTTGACAGCAAACAGGAGTTACAAGTTGACGAATGTGTTGATCTTTTTTGCTCACCTGGCACACTTTAATTCAAGGGGGAAGTGTGTCATGATGTGAATGTAAATAAGCATTGAAAGCGCTTGTTTTAACAGTCATGTCCAGCACAAAAATACAATCGTTATATCTTATGCTATCACAAGGATACGTTTTCTATGCTGACATAGGTAGGTAGGGTAGCTTTACTTGCAGGTAGGAAACACTTTCCAGGTGTTTACATCATTACACCCTTGTTTGTAATATAACCCCATCAAATCCCTTTTACACGCCCTGTAACTGAGTGGTGAAGGTGCTGGGTAAAATGGGTTTACGTATTTGAAGGGGCTGGATGGCAATCGTGTGCCAGTGCAGCACATTATTCTTTTCTTCGCTGCACTGTTTCTGCTGTTGCTGCTCCATCAACTTTGACGCACTGTGACAATAGTATTGAGGTTTGTATGCATCCAAGCAGGTGTACCTGAGATCTCAATGATCGCATGTTTTCAAGCCAAACATTTGAGCTATACTGTGCCAAAGCCACTTTCTGCAAGTTCATTGGCATGTGTACTTGCATGTTACACTCAACTCTGATTCTGTGTCAATCAACACGGATTTTATGTCAGGCTCACCTGATGGACCACACGACAGAGTCAAGAAAGACATGATGCACACAATTTTGGTGCACATGCACTGTGGCATGCGCTTCCTTCACTGTGCTGGTGCTGTTCTTGCTCTGCATATGCTCTTTCCGAGATTTGTGGTCTATGAAGCACATGCAAATGCACACAAACAAAAGCTTGCCAGCAGAAAGGATTCGGAGAGCTCTCATAGTGTGGAAGAAAGTTAAGTTTGATGTGTTGGCTGAACTGACTAGATCTTTCACGAACTTCAGAATATACATAGAAGGCTGTGTTCAGAACATTCTCTTTACAGCTGGCCTCATTTGTGCCTCATTTCTTGCTGCGCATCTTGTTCCTCATCCAGGGCACAGTCACCCAGCTGCAGGCCATGACTGGTTGGTGTGGAAACAGTGTGCTGTACTTTGGAGACCAAATTTACAGTGACCTCGCTGACCTCACGCTCAATTATGGTTGGAGAACAGGAGCCATTATTTGGGAGCTGGCTGTAAGCGTTCGCTGTCACAATAGCATTGTTGTTCTCTGCGACGACCATTTAGTTTGATTCTGTGACAACCGTTCAGTTTGAAAATGAAAAATTGCTGTCTGTCCTTCTGTAGCCAAGCTACAAATGAGCTCAATACATTTTTTTTTTCCGCTTTGTGCTAAAGACAGGAGTATGACAATTTTCGCCATGCACAAAGAGTAGTACTTGTATCTTGCAGTCTTCTGCAGTACTGATTTGCCGACTTATTTATATTCATGATATCACCATTTCTTCAGAAAATCTTACTTCAAACATTGAAATAGCAATAACTGAGGAAAATAACTCCCTCATGAATTTTCTTGTTCACTGTTTTTGTTGAATACAGGTATCCATGTATGTATCTCTCACAGTGGACATTGCAGTGAAATTCTGACAAATTAAGATAAAATTAAAATTTAAGCACTTTTTCTTAGAATAACTTCATGTCGAAGCCTAGTGTGAGGAAAAACAGGACACAGTAAAGAACACACAGGACAGGCACTAACTGGGAACTAAAGTTTAATGGAAATAAAATCCACATCTTATAGTTAACGCCTGTCCCAGTTAACGCCTGTCCTGTGTGTTCTTTACTGTGTCCTGTTTTTCCTCGCGCTACACTTCGACATGAATCTATACCAACTCGCCCAATACTCTACGTTACTTTAGAATAACTTACCAGAGAGAATTTCTCTATGTTTTGTGACCAGGAACTGTTCTTTTTTTTTTTTTCTGCCGAACATGGCCTTAAACAAGTGCTAAAGCCGGAGCTTGCTAGGCAGGACCATGCTGATGTTTTATCTTTTTTCCTCTAGAACGAAATTAAGATCCTGAACTCTGAAGAATTTAGACACACTGTCAGTTGGCTTCAGTCTCTGCAGCACTTGATTGAAGAGATGCAGGTAAGTTTTTCCCAGGCATGTATTAAACTGCATGTGTAATAATAATAATAATATCTGGGGTTTAACGTCTCAAAACCACTATATGATTATGAGAGACGCCGTAGTGGAGGGCTCCGGAAATTTCGACCACCTGGGGTTCTTTAACATGCACCTAAATCTAAGTACACGAGCCTCAGACATTTTCGCCTCCATCGAAAATGCAGCCGCCAAGGCCGGGATTCGATCCCGCGACCCTCGGGTCAGCAGTCGAGCGCCATAACCGCTAGACCACCATGGCGGGGCTAAACTGCATGTGTGTTTTCCTCTGTATTGATAACGCTGAGGGAGGTTTACATGCTAGTGAAATTTCGGCATTCAAGGTATTTTTCTTTGTTTTGCGAAGGAGGTGTTGGGCGAAGTTTACCGTACAGATGTCTCATATGATTACTAATTAAAGCAGTAGCAATGCATTAGTATATAAAGCGTGTTTCATTTAGTACACTAAAGGCATCATCTGTCAAGATAATGAGGCAGAAGCAAAACTTCCAGCTGCCAAAACAGTAGTCCCAATGAGACAGTAACTTATGCACTGTTGAGGGTTCAAAGCAAGCTCTGTTACTCAAGCAAGACCTACAGTGTGACGAGCTAGCTTCCCTTTCACGTCCTGGAAATCTGAAATAGTGGTCATGTGCTGTCATACGCTTCCTTTACATGTGTCAGTCACTACATAGTGGTAATTGCGGGCTACACTATTACCATGTCAGTGAAATTTGGGGGCCCACTGCTACATTGGCTGTTCGTTCCTCCTTCACATTGTGCTTCACCACATTCGGCACGGGATATGCCTGCTCTTTTGCTGTGACTTCTTTTGTGGCATGGAGCTTCCTTGTTGGCTTCATTCCCATTTGCGATTACACTCAGCTTTTACGCGCAAGCACACATGGCCTGTCTGTGAAATCGGCACTGTCGTGTGTGATCACATAAGGAAAGTGAGAAGTGTAGATAGCTGGGCCAGTTGGTATGGATCCATGGAAGTAAACAGCGCAAAAATCAAGACGACGCACAGAGGAGGAAAAGACAAGAACAGGCGCTGACTTTCAACTAAGCTTCTTTAATCAGGAGTAAACATCCCAATGGTACAAAAGTGCTCGGCACGACGCTGGCCCAAGGTCATTGGCCAACCTGGCCAACCTCGGCCATAGGTCAGCTGCCGACGTCGGCCCACGTTTGGGGATTGACACTGGCCTCAGGTTGGCCGATGTTATGGCCACCGACATTGGGCCGACCTAAATGGCCAACCTGGCCGATTGCCAGCCACCCTAGGGCCACGTTTGGCCCTGTGAAAATATGCTCATGGCCAGGCGCCAGCCAGCCTAGTGCCAAGCTTGGGCCGGTGAAATGGCCAGTTGCCAGCCACTGCGGGACCACGCCTGGCCCAGTGCTTATTCGCGCATACGGCCAGCTGTAGGCCACGTAGGACCCAGCTTGGCCGAGGAATAATTAGCCTTGATTTTTCGCGATGCTACATTTTCGTACATGCAACAGGAAGCAAGAGCCCCGTATTGCACACCAGTAAAGTCGGCAGACACAGGTACAAAATGCAGGAAATTCTTTTGACCATTTATTGAAGAATTTTACACATCAAAACAGTGCAGAAACACACAGTTAACTAAGATTGTCTGTGTAGGAACACAAATGCAGTTCACCACATCACCAGTACATGGATGTAAAATGGCACAAGAAAGTTTGCACAAGTCTATTGCACAAGAAGATTTACGGCGCGAAAACTTTCACGTTGATACATGTGAGCTCGCTGCCTAGCTGCCGCTTCTGCGTTCCTCCATCTTCTCTGTTGTGCGGTGTCAGGCAAGTAGATTAGCCCACCTCTTCAACAGCTCTCACACCTTCGGTCGGAACTGTCATGCTTTATTCGCGTCCCATATTTTCTTCACTAAGTGTAGTGTTCCAGCGTGTATTGCCGCGATGATTTCGCGTGTCTGTCACGTAATTGTTATTTCTTGAGAGTGGATTCCGACGTTGTGTTCTTTTCTTGCGTCGCGGCAGAGTATGATTTGCTTGTGTTTGAGTATTCCTTGGTATGTGATCACTGATTTCGGGGGCGTGGTTTTCTTTTGTTAATGCGAGTGTATATTTTGACGTCGTCTTCCGTCCGATGCCCCTGGCCCGCAGGCGATCAGGCGTGGACCTTATCGCCGGTCAGCCTGTCGAACAACCCGCAAACTCATGTGGATGGAATCGTTGTCGCCGCATCCCTTCCGGAACGAATACTGCAGATAATTCAATTAACATATAAAATAGAAATTAGACATAAAAGCTGATTTTCTGCACTATTCGTTCCGCAAGGAATTGGCGACAACAGCTCCACCCACGTGCGTTTGCGGGTTGTTCGACAGGCTGACCGGCGATGAGGTCCATGCCTGATCGACTGCGGGCCAGGGGCATCGGACGGAAGACGACGTCAAAACATACACTCGCTTTAACAAAATAAAACCACGCCCCCCGAAATCAGTGATCACATACACAGGAATACTCAAACACAAGCAAATCACACTCTGCCACGAGGCAAGAAAAGAACACAACGTCGGAATCCACTCTCAAGAAATAAAAGTTACGTGACAGACACGCGAAATCATCGCGGCAATACACGCAGCAACCCTACACAGACAGAATATTCGAAAAAGAAACACAGGATGGTTAAAACCAAAGCAAAGATTGAACGCGATTAAAGCAAGATGGTCCCGACGGAAGGTCCGAGAGCTGTTCAACAAGTAGGCTTATCTGTTGTGGAACGTCCGCATGCTGGGGATTTGCCACCGTACACCGCTGCCGACTGTTAGCAGGGACACGAGTCACACGCCGCTGCCGAAGGTGGAGATTTGATTCAACTCGTGGGTCCTGCTACGGGACCACGCTTCAGCTGCCAGCTAGCAGTTCGAGTCTTCGCCTCGCGTACCGCTCGGCTTGACGGTTCAACAAAGTGTTCATTCGTTCATTCTCCTTTGGAGTCCCTAGTCCCTCGCTCCCATGCTCATCCCCGCTCACCCACCGGTCACTCTATGTCCCTCTCCCCGTGTGCCGGCTGCCGCGAGCAAGAGGAACCTGTCCACCACGTGAAGAAAGGAGGGGGTGTTCGCTCCCCTCCCACTGCGCACACAGCAGTGTCCCGGTGGTGGAGCTTGTCGAGTACGCACACTTTGAAACCATTGGCATAGATTGGGGGGGGGGGGGGGGGGAGGCTTTGAACCCTCCTAAATTTTCTCAATTTTGCATGTGTATATGTACACGAATTAACAGGTATAAATGGTGGCTGACCACCTCATCCCCCCCCCCAATCTTCCCCAGAAAATATTTCTATCTACGCCCCTGTTAATGGCATATAGATGTACATAAACTACCAATTTACACCGCGATTCACGACATACCACTGCCTGCCTCAAAAAAAAAAAGGAAAAGAAAACGCAGCAGGAATATCCGTTGCTACTTACACAACAGGCAAATTGATGAGCGCCAAGCACCCGCGTCCTAGCATAGCACACCAATCTAAAATAGAGGTCGGCCCACGCTCGTGTTCCGGCCAAGCCCGGGTGGCGTTGGCATAAGGGAAACAGGCGACGTCGGGCCAAGCGCGCTGGCCAACTCACTGCCGACCTGGTTGATGGCCAGTCACGGGCCAACCTCTTTCTTTGGTTGTATGGCCGACTAGATTGGCCAACGACTGCTTCCCAACACGTTGCCAACCGTCGGCCACTGGCCATGTCCCCTTGGGATATAAACATCGCACCGCCGAAACGGTGCATGCGCAAAGAACATTTGCCTCTTCCCTCGCTCAAAAACCTAAGCAAACACATGCCATGTTCTTTGCGCATGTACCGTTTCGGCAGTGCGATGTTTATATGTTTACTCCTGATTAAAGAAGCTTAGTTGAAAGTCAGCGCCTGTTCTTGTCTTTTCTTCCTGTGTGCATCGTCTTGATTTTTGCGCTGTTTACTTCCATGGAGGGAAAGTGAGCACTGGGGTAAGAAGCCACAGAAACAGAGAAGAGGATTGTGTGCCGGGGAACGCAGTGCGTGGAGTGCATGGCAAAGCAACACCATTTAGAGGAAAGTTTACATGGAATTCAGCGAAGCAGAGAAGGAGAAAAATGTAGTGATGAAATGTTGAGAAGGAGACACATGCAAGCCAACAGCAGCAACATGGGTAGGCAGAGTAAACATTCGTGTAATAATTGAGCAAACACAGTGTCTGGTCACACACAGGCAAACATGAACACATCTTGCTCAGTGACTTTGAACATTTGCTTTCATAATGCTGGGGTGACGAATAGCAAGAGAAGAAATGAATGCATTGAGTTGCATCTTGCTTCTTTGTGATTGTTGGAAGCAAACCCAGGCCTGAGAAAACTGTCATTTCTGCATCCCCTTACGTGACCTTAGAAATGTCACGGCACACACAGCTGGGTACGAAGCAAAGAAAAAACAAGACACAGTGCTTCACTTTGTATTCTTCACGCTTTGTTCACTTTGTCCTCATCTGTGTGCGCTAAAACGTTTCTAAGGTGCAATACAAAGTAGCCCACCGAGCCATCCTTGTGAACCTTTGTGCGAGCTCTAAGCAACCCGCTCTCTCTGTAACACTACAACGCAGGGCAAATGTGGCACCAGCCCACATTCTGGTATGCAGAGGCTCTCTGGGTTGACACTGTTGACGTCCTCTGGCCGTTGCTACTGCACCCATTTGCTTGCTCGTCGCCCATGCTCACAGAGTGAAATGTCACTGTACTATCGTGGTGAAATGGTGACAGTGGGATGTATGACCACTGCATCCTACTTACGAAAGCACTCCTCATGTTTATTATGTACCCCATGCCTATTGCCTCCGATTTTCACTGTGAAGAGAGGAAGCCTAGGCAACATGTCCAAAGACATCATCGACTCTGCATGTGTTGTGAATAGGTCATATTAAAAGATTATACATGTTATAGTCTCATCTTGCCATAGTGTTGTGTCATTTCACTTGATGCTCCTTTATTATGTCCATATCCATTTTAGGAATGTGTTTGTTGCACACTGACATTGCTGAGCTATGTTTTAGACGTTTGTCATAATGTTTTAATAATCATTATATCCATATTTGTTGCTACATGACGGCTTGGCTTTATATAGTAAAAAAAGAGAGGGAAAAATTATGTGCCGGCATTTTGCAAAGGGGGTCATTCTGCGTAAGGCAAGTGTTGCCATACTTCTGCATAGGCAGTATAGTATAAGACCACTCGACAGTTCTGCCATTGCTAATGTGGATGACAGCAGGGCTGGTGTAGAACTTGACCTGATGCTTTCTGCTAAAACGTCTCTTGGGGTTTGTTCTGTGTTATGGAGTGCTCCCCTGTTCCATTACGCAACTGTAATTGCTCTTGTAATTAAATCCAGGACCATGAGGACATTGAGGACTTCATCGAACAACTCCTGCAGGAACGAGATCAACTGAGGTAAGCAGATTTTATAGTATCTTGTAAGTCTTGTATTTACTGCTACTAGAATAAATATTTGTGAATGCACTGTCGGTCTTTTTCACTAAAGGAGACTTGTCAGATTTTGTCAAATCTAGGCTCCTTTACAAAATCTCGGCCATTGGCTCGATTGTGGCAGCTTGTGCTAGTAGAAGGGAAGAGTATCGAAGCATCCTGAGGTTCTGCCACAGTTCCAAATTGGCATTTTCTTTGTCTTCATATTTGTTATGCAAGTTTATATACTTTCCTTTGCTAATGCTGCACTTGCTTTAATAGCTTCTGTCTGCAGCTACTGCTTTTAAGCACTATGGTAGTATACTAGCATTATGAGTGCAGTACTGTCTTTCTTTTTACCATACTGCTGTGTTGTAAGGTGAACGCTTTAGATCTCTGTTTCAAGCTCATGTGAGGTACAGCAAATATATGAGCACACGAGTCACGCGTCCACTTTGTCTATGTGGTGCTTGCATGAGTAAAAAAAAAATAAGAGAAGCATGTGAGCTCACTAGCTGTGGATCCACTTCGTCTGTGCAGTGTTCACATGAGTAAAAAAATAAAGAAGTGCAAATGTCACATGACCAGGCCTTAGTGGTGGGCTGGCAAGAGCATAAGAGAAGCTGCCATATGGCTCAGTGCGTCTGCTTCAGTAACATTGCATTTTCTATTCCGCGTTGAATTGGCCTATGACGCCTTGTTGTGGAGAATGCGACTTCAAAAAGCACAAATATCATGTGACGAGGCCCTAGTTGTGAGCAGGGCAGACTGAGAAAGTACACCATGGTGAAAGAGGATAGTTCAGCTCATAACGATACTTGTAACCGCCGTCGGGAGGATGTAGCTATGTACAAAGCTCCGACAGTAGCCCGACGAGAGCAGCATGCGGCACTAATGCGACGCAGGTGTCCTGGGAACACAGATTAGTGGATAGAGAAGCCGCTGCCGCAACGGCAGATCGACAGAAGGTCGAACTAGGCTTTCACCTTCACATTCTCAAAAAGTTCTAAGCATCACCCATGATTTTGAGACCTTGTGTTGAAGATATGTTGCGTGCTATACATAGCAGCCTCAATTAAAATGCCAAATCCAGCTGCCAGTCTTTTGAGTCTTGGTACTCCTGGTGCTGCAACTGGCTACCTGACTTTAATGCTATAGTCCTGAGTCAGAACCTTTAGTGTCATGTTTAACCTTTCAATAAGCATTGACTGCATCTGATTTCATTACATTGAGCCACTTGATAAACCGTGGTTTCATGGTTACATTTGTTTCTTTTCTTTTTTCTTCTTTGACACTCCACTAACACAGAAAAACCACCAAGTCTCTCTTCAACGCCAACTTCGGGAGCATCTTCCGCACGCACCACAACCCGACATACTTTTCCCGGCGTCTCTTCCGCTACTCGGACATCTACATGTCGCACGTCACCAACCTGCTCAACTATTCGCTGCGGCACACCTTCTACCCGCGTCGTGGAGCGCTCCCTCACGAATGCCACACCCCCCACAGCTAAGTTCCTTGTCACTGGGCTTACTTCGGTTACGTGGTGGAGCAGTGTGCCACTCAGTTCTCCCGGCACTGGCTGTATTTTTGTCTGGGGCTCCCTCACATACTTAAGATGGTTAATTCTGTGCAGACAACTCCAATTTATTCTGATAGGCTGAACATCTGGGCCGAATGATACTAGCAGGTGAAGATTTATGACCTGTAGAATCAAAGTATATAAAGGTACAAAGCAGGTAATGCATGTAAATGAAGTGGACAGGCTTGAACTTCGCTGCAGTAGCTAAGCGAAGAAAGTGTATTCATTAAGTAAAGAATTGAAAGATGTAGCAGACATGGAGAAAACAATGCTCGTAAGAATAATGCTTGCGTTAATGTCATGGCAGAAAATGTGTATGATTCCAGAAAAGAAGTGTTCCACTTTGGTCGTGTTTAGTAACACTGCGACTGGGATGCAATATCCTTGAATACACTTTGTACATTTATAATTAAAATAGACTCATGGCACATTATCATCCTGAAAGAATAGCTGTGCTGCTGCCTGTGATGGCCTTGATATGTTCTGTTATCTGGTTGTTGACAGAACCGAAATGATGATTGTTGCTGGTTTATATCATTGGTTAGACTACAACGAAAAATGTATTTGGGCTGTTCTCAAGTGGAGCATTACACTAATCATGAAGAAACATAGCATTCCCAATGATGTCCATTTTTCTGGCAGTTACAAGCAAAGAGAGGCACCCTTGGGATATAAACACGACAATCCAGCAGTGGTTGCATACAACAAAAACAAAGTACAGTGGCTTTATGAAAACCGGAGAAGGGTGCCATGATTCCACTTGTCTAGTGGCATTCATTGTTCAGCAAATGAGACTGCAGTGTTGAGACTCTCCATTCCGAAATAGTCATCTTGGCATGCTGTGTCTGCAAAGATAGATATGAAAGATAAAGCTGTGTTGATCTTGCAACAACATTTGTGGAACAGCCTGTCTTGTTCCTATACTCCCTTGCTCCTATACTCCCTTGTTATTTTGAGCTTATTGCCACTCTGTAGTGCCATGTCTTAGTCTATTCACATGAATCCTTTTAAGCTGATTAGTGATATACCACAGCCATAGTATCAGTTTAATGTGGTACTAATGTTTTATTAACTTACACTGGGCCAAGAGGCAGTGTAAAAGCAAGCTGCTACAGAGTCTGCTCGAGAGAATCACAGCGTTGGTGGAACTTGAGATTTTCTGCTTTCCGATAATTGCGACCTCATTAGTACAATCTATGTTGCACAATCACCGGTTGCTTCCCTAAACAAGACACTCAGCAGTGTTTTAGTATGATAGGAAGAGGATGTGGCACTTTTGCGTAAACTTTTTTCCAAATTTGGCATGTGTTAATTAAGTGCTGCAATACTTGCTCCTTTTTTGAAGCATCCTCTATTTAGCAATATTGAAAAAGAAGTGAATGCTCTGGTTATCATTTAGATGCCCTGATCACCTTATTTCTTCTTGTCTGCCCTGTACTGCACTAACATCACAGTACATGTATTTTGACTACGTTGTTAAATGGTGGAGAACATGCTCAGGGATCTGGAGAGAGTTACTCAAGGAGGAATATCACTCCAATTGTCATTCTTTACTTACTTACCAAATGTATTTTCCACTTACTTGTCCATGAAGGGTTTGCAGTGTCTGTAAGTTCAAGCAAGTGCATCAGTACTATGTCTTGCTCTGTTTGATCACCCATGCTCTTTGCATAATACATTTCCATTGAATCCTTCTTCCAGCCATTAATAGAGGCTGGTTGTTGAGAATACTCTTAGTAGTGAAATGTTTAAGGCCCATGTTCATGTCTTATCAGCAGTGTCAGCAGAGATGGGTAAATTGAGGAGAGCAAAATGCAACCAGTCAGGCAGCCATTAATAGAGGCTGGTTGTTGAGAGTACTCTTAGTA